>NW_027394293.1:0-106797 GCF_049309525.1 Garra rufa
ATTTTCAGATGTTTTGAACAGATAAAAGCAAAGTTTGTTTTGTTGTCAAAGTTTGTCTTGAAATAGTTTTATTTATTGAATATAAAATTTAAATTAACAATGAAAATAAATGTCTATCAATGAGGATAAATTGCTCATGCTAAAAAGTTGTATTTTTCTTAATCTTTTGTTATGTGACTGAATAGGACAAGTTCATGGTACAGTTCAGTAAAAAAACTGCAACAACTGCAAAATACAAACAATGAAAGACTTAGTGACCCTTTATATTTTCTCAAAATATCCGACTCTCAAAGATCAGACATATTTATGCCAATTACTCTATATATGTGTATTTCTTCCTAAAAGATGGTCTATTGCAAAACAGTTTCACTCCCTCTCCCTCTCTCCCTTTCACCCCTCCCCCCTGCACTCTCTCACTCTTACTGTCATTCTGTGGTGACTGAACACACACACATAATGACATTCAGCCTGCTGAGTGACAGCAGGTTTCTGATTTCATTTTTTAATTTTCTTTAATTAATAGAAGCTTGTATAAAATTTATATTAACAGTACTTGCTCAGAATGATAAGATCTCTGTGTGAAAAAAGTTTTAAAGAGTTTGGATGCTGCACTTTAAAGATGTAAAAAAACTACGCTCATCTTTTTTACTATATCTTTAAAAAATCACCACGTCAACACCGTTCGAGATATCCCAAATCCGCTCGCAATTTAACATCTTCAGAATCTTCTCTTCATGTTAAAAAAGTTTGGTGTGAACAGCTGGTTGTTCTTAGGAGTAGTGTGAATATGTTTACTACCTGGTTTTTCAAAAAATCCACATTCAAATCAAAATAGCCGGCTTTCTGTTGGTCTTAGCTAATGAGTTTGATTTAGAAAGTTGTCCAGATTGATGAGAACAATATAAGTACAGAGTTTGGTGACTGTAGGAAAAACTAACCCCCCAACTTTTGTCAAAAGATGGCGCTATAGAGTGCCTGCACCACGCCCATTTATGACCTTTTGCCAGTGTCTAATTATCATTAATATTGACGTGTGTGTTGAGTTTCATGAAATTCTAAGCATGTTATCTGCCTTGAAAAAACAGGAATCTAATTTTAAAGTTTGACACGTTGCCATGGCAACAGCATTTGATTTATCATCGACCCCTTTACATATTCTTTATCGGCCGTGTTTTGACATGATTTTGATGAAGTTTAAAGAAAATCGAGTAAAATTAAGAGGCTGATTTCAAAGGATTTTGAAAATGACACGTTTCCTGCTGCCAGTTGGTGGCGCTATAACTTTGACTCATAATAGTCACATTTATGGAATCGGCATCATACAACGAACAAACTGGTGAAGTTTCATAAGAATCAGGCAATGTGGTCAACAGTTATTAGGCACTTCCTGTTTCTCATTTCTCGCCAAAACTATGTCGCCTTGCCACGGCCAAACCGTTCGAGATATCAAAAATCCCCTCGCAATTTAGCATCCCCAATGTCTTGAGATCATGCTGACCAAGTTTGGTGACAATCCTATAGAAATCCTGGGAGGAGTACGTTAAATTCCAGAGCATGCGCTTTTTAAACAGCCCTAAATATCTCACTTCCTGTTGCGTGGAGCCTATGACATAGAGTACAAAAGTTGTTTGGCTCAGTGAGATCTATATGTGTACCGAGTTTCATATCAGTACGTGCAAGTATGTGTGCGCAGTACATCAAGTTTTCAAACTGTGTTCCAGGGGGCGCTGTAGAGGCCCTGAACCACGCCCGGGTCCCAGCCTCTGTGGCGTCCTGATGGCCGCAGATTCCGACGTGTGTGCAAATTTTCAAGAGTTTTTGAGTATGTTAAGGCCCCCAAAAGTGCCCGGAAGGTGTAAAAAAAATGAATAAAAAAAAATAAGAACCCTTAGAAGAACAATAGGGCCTTCGCCCTTTTGGGCTCGGGCCCTAATAATAAACGGAGCAATTCCAATAGGGTCCTCGCACTGTAGTGCTCGGGCCCTAATAAACGAAGCAGATACAATAGGGTCCTCACACCATCGGTGCTCGGGCCCTAATAAACGGAGCAATTCCAATAGGGTCCTCGCACTGTAGTGCTCGGGCCCTAATAATAATAATAATAAACGGAGCAGATTCAATAGGGTCCTCACTCCATCGGTGCTCGGGCCCTAATAAACGGAGCAATTCCAATAGGGTCCTCGCACTGTAGTGCTCGGGCCCTAATAAACGGAGCAATTCCAATAGGGTCCTCGCACTGTAGTGCTCGGGCCCTAATAATAATAATAATAATTAAAGCTGCAAGCAGCGATGAACGGGCCCTCGCACACGGGCTCACCGCCGACCGGTGGCTTTAGGAACACAGCAAATGGTGGGTAGAATGCTTTTAATACAGTAAAAATAGGAGAAATATGTCAAAGTCACTTAAATGTGCCAAATTTCCTGCTGCCAGCTGGTGGTGCTATGCCTATAACTGATTATTGACATGTAGATGTGTTCAGGCCACCACTTTCATCAAACATATGAAGTTTGGTGCAGATTGACCTTGGTATGTTTGAGTTAGTGAAAGATATGATATATCCTGCTGCCAACAGGTGGCGCTATGATAATATCTGAATATTGGTCTTTAGATGTCTTCAGGCCAGGACTCTCACCAAACCTGTGAAGTTTGAGGCAGATCGGACATTTTATGGCTGAGTTATAACAACTTCTATGTCCATGGCGAAACATCAAACTTTGTCATGCAGCCACAGACACGCCCTTTAACGAAAACTCAAGATCTTCGCAATTTAACATCTTTAAGGCCTCTAGATCAGACTGATCAAATATAATGTTGATATCGTTAAATCTCTAGGAGGAGTTTGATACAAGTCATTTCCTGTTGCCAACAGGTGGCGCTGTGATTATAATAGAATATTGGCCTTCAGATGTGTTCAGGCCAGGACTTTAATCGAACATGTGAAGTTTGAGGCAAATCGGACATTTTATGGCTGAGTTATAACAAGTTTTATATCCATGGCGAGACCTCGAAATGTGTCAGGCCGCCACGGACACGCCCTTCAACGAAAACTCAAGATCTTCGCAATTTAACATCACTAAAGCCTTTTTATTAGACTGACCGATTTTGGTGTTGATCTGTATAAATCTCTAGGAGGAGTTTGTTGTAGAGTACAGCATGACACTTCCTGTTGCCAGCAGGTGGCGCTATGACCATAACTGAATATGGGCATGTAGATGTCTTCAGGTCAGGAGTGTTATCACACATGTGAAGTTTGGGACAGATCAGACATTGTATGCCTGAGTTATAGCAACTTCCTTTTTCATGGCGAAACATCGAAATTTGCGAGGCCGCCACGGACACGCCCTCTGATGAAAACTCTAGATCTTCGCAATTTAACGTCACAAAGGGCTTTAGATTAGACTTACCAAATTTGGCGTTGATCCGTATAAATCTCTAGGAGGAGTTCGTTCAAGTATGACGCCTGAAAATGGCAAAAATGACACAAATTTTGCTGAGAAAATTAATAATAACCGACTTCCAGTTGGGTTTTGGATTTTATCCCAAGAGGCTTTTTTGTAGGTATTGGTGAGTTACATGTGTGTACCGATTTTCGTGCATGTACGTGAATCACAGCTGAAAGCGCACACCGCGGAACGTGTAAAGGTGGCGCTATCGAGCCATTTTGCCACACCCATCTCTGAAACCCATATCAGACGTACATTTTCGCCAGGTTTGATGTGTGTGCAAAGTTTCATGAGTTTTCGGGTATGTTTAGGCCCTCAAAAATGCGATTCATTCCGGATAAGAATAATAATAATTAAAGCTGCGAGCAGCGATGAACGGGCCCTCGCACCCGGGCTCACCGCCGACCGGTGGCTTCAGGAAAACAGCAAACGGTGGGCAGTATGCTTTTAATACAGTAAATGTAGGAGAAATATGTCAAAGTCACTTAAATGTGCCAAACTTGCCGCTGCCAGCTGGTGGCGCTATGCCTATAACTGATTATTGGCATGTAGATGTGTTCAGGCCAGCACTATTATCAAACATATGAAGTTTGGTGCAGATTGACCTTGGTATGTTTGAGTTAGTGAAATATATGAGATATCCTGCTGCCAACAGGTGGCGCTATGATAATATCTGAATATTGGTCTTTAGGTGTCTTCAGGCCAGGACTCTTACCAAACCTGTGAATTTTGTGGCAGATCAGACATTTTCAGGCTAAGTTATAACCACTTCTATGTCTATGCAGAAACATCAAACTTTGTCAGGCCACCACGGACATGCCCTTTAATGAAAACTCAAGATCTTCACAATTTAACATCTCTAAGGCCTCAAGATCAGACTGACCAAATATAATGTTGATTTAACTAAATGCAATCAATGCAAGGACTTCAGATAAATGCCAACTGTGAACCAGTATGCTACAAATTCCCTATTTTCTGATGAAGATGATAAGAACATGATTCATGATGATAGCAAAATGTTATTATTGCTTCCTTTACATCCACCACTTCTGCTTAAATGTCATTGTTACCTATCTGTACAATTTTTGTGTGGATATTACTTTGCTGGTGACTCCTGTTATAAGACATCACTCTTAAGTGCTACATAACTAATAATCAATAAGGAAGATGGTGCCCAGTTGGCACATGCATTCACAGTAATCCTCTGCTAGTTTGGATTTTAAGTTTACAGAATTGAAAGGGTTACACTTTAAAATCAACACACAGACACATACACACAAAATATAAAATGTTGCCATCCAGTTTCATTTGTTAAAATTAACTATATTAGTTAACATGACCAATAAATAAATAGCATTTATTAATGTTAATTAATATTAAGCTAAAAAAAGTATTCATATAAAGTTTATGTACTGTGAATTAACATGAACATGAACACAGTTCATGTGGGTGTACAGCAATACACAATAAAGTGCTCTATAAACTCTTCATTCTTTCAAAATATCTTTAAAAATCAAGTTGAGTATTTTAACGGGGTAATATATATATATTTATAACTGATCTTAAAATTATGGTTTTCAGATGTTTTGAAGAGATAACAATAACGTTTGTTTTGTTGTCAAAGTTTGTCATATTTTTTTATTATTATTATTTTATATTCAATAAATAACACTATGTAAATATTGTCTATCAATGAAGATAAATTGATCATGCTAAAAAGTTGTATTTTTTAAAATCTTTTGCTATGTGACTGAATAGGACAAGTTCATGGTACAGTTAAGTAAAAAATAAATAAAAAACAACAACTGCAAAATACGAACAATGAAAGACAAAGTGACCTTTTATATTTTCTCAAAATATCAGACTCTCAAAGATCAGACATATTTATGTAATTAAAATACATATGTGCATTTTTTGTTCAAAGATGGTCTGTAGGATGGCTCTCTACTCTGTCACCCTCTCTGCCTCTCACCCCTCCCCCTGCAATAATGAGCTTCTCTGTGCCTGACTGAACGCACACACATACTGTAGAGACATTCACCAGAGTGACAGCAGGATTCTGAGTTATTTTTTTAATTTTCTTTAATTCATTGAAGCTTGTATAAAATTAATATTTCCAGCACTTGCTCAGAATGATTAGATCTCTGTGTGAAAAAAGTTTTAAAGAGTTTGGATGCTGCACTTTAAAGATATAAAAAATTAGGGTTATGTTTTTTACTATATCTTTAAAAAATCACCACGTCAACACCGTTCGAGATATCCAAAATCCGCTCGCAATTTAACATCTTCAGAATCTTCTCTTCATGTTAAAAAAGTTTGGTGTGAACAGCTGGTTGTTCTTAGGAGTAGTGTGAATTTGTTTACTACCTGATTTTTCAAAAAATCCACCTTCAAATCAAAATAGCCGGCTTTCTGTTGGTCTTAGCTAATGAGTTTGATTTAGAAAGTTGTCCAGATTGATGAGAACAATATATGTACAGAGTTTGGTGACTGTAGGAAAAACTAACCCCCCAACTTTTGTCAAAAGATGGCGCTATAGAGTGCCTGCTCCACGCCCATTTATGACCTTTTGCCAGTGTCTAACTATCATTAATATTGATGTGTGTGTTGAGTTTCATGAAATTCTAAGCATGTTATCTGCCTCGAAAAGACAGGAATGTAATTTTAAAGTTTGACACGTTGCCATGGCAACAGCATTTGATTTATCATCGACCCCTTTACATATTCTTATCGGCCGTGTTTTGACATGATTTTGATGAAGTTTAAAGAAAATCGAGTAAAATTAAGAGGCTGATTTCAAAGCATTTTGAAAATGACACGTTTCCTGCTGCCAGTTGGTGGCGCTATAACTTTGACTCATAATAGTCACATTTATGGAATCGGCATCATACAAGGAACAAACTGGTGAAGTTTCATCAGAATCAGGCAATGTGTGCAACAGTTATTAGACACTTCCTGTTTCTCATTTCTCGCCATAACTTTGTCGCCTTGCCACGGCCAAACCGTTCGAGATATCAAAAATCTCCTCGCAATTTAGCGTCCCCAATGCCTTGAGATCATGCTGACCGAGTTTGGTGACAATCCCATGGAATTCCTGGGAGGAGTACGTTAAATTCCAGAGCATGCGCTTTTTAAACAGCCCTAAATATCTCACTTCCTGTTGCGTGGAGCCCATGACATAGAGTACAAAAGTTGTTCAGCTCGATGAGTTCTATATGTGTACCGAGTTTCATATGAGTACGTGCAAGTATGTGTGCGCAGTACATCAAGTTTTCAAACTGTGTTCCAGGGGGCGCTGTAGATGCCCTGAACCACGCCCGGGTCCCAGCCTCTGTGGCGTCCGGACGACGGCAGATTCCAACGTGTGTGCAAATTTTCAAGAGTTTTTGAGTATGTTAAGGCCCCCAAAAGTGCCCCAACGGTTGAAAAAAAATAAAAATAAAATAAAAAAAAAAACAAATAAGAATCCTTAGAAGAACAATAGGGCCTTCGCCCTTTTGGGCTCGGGCCCTAATAAGAAACGGAGCAGATCCAATAGGGTCCTCACACCATCGGTGCTCGGGCCCTAATAATTAAAGCTGCAAGCAGCGATGGTAGGGCCCTCGCACTCGGGCTCACCGCCGATCGGTGGCGAATGGTGGGCACTATGCTATTAACACAGTAAATGTAGGAGGAATATGTCAAAGTCATTGATATGTGCCAATCTTCCTGCTGCCAGCTGGTGGCGCTATGCCTATAACTGAATATTGGCATGCAGATGTGTTCAGGCCAGTGCTTTTATGAAACATATGAAGTTTGGTGAAGCTTGAACATGGCATGCTTGAGTGTAAGTCATGACATATCCTGCTGCCAACAGGTGGCGCTATTACGAAATATTGGCTTTTAGATGTCTTCAGGCCAGGACTATTGGCAAACATGTCAAGTTTGGTGCAAATTGTACATTGCATGCTTAAGTTAGTGTAAAACAAGTAATTTGCTGTTGCCAGCTGGTGGCGCTATGACTATAACTAAATACTGGCATGTAAATGTATTCAGGCCAGGACTCTTATCAAACATATTAAGTTTGGGGCTGATTGGACATTGCATGCCTGAGTTACAGTAACTTCCTGTTTCATTGCATTAAGAGTATGCTTTAGCACTTAGCTAAATGTTGCTAACATGTTTCTAGCATGTTGCTACCCTATTTAACACTTGTTGATATTTTTAAAATGTTGCTTGGCATCCACAACAGTATTAAACATGTGACTTCCTGTTGCCAGCAGGTGGCACTATGACTATAACTGAATATGGGCATGGGCTTGTGTTCAGACCAGGACTCTTATCAAACATATTAAGCTTGGGTCAGATTGGACATTGTATGCATGAGTTACACTTATTTTTCTTTGTATTAATATCATGCTTTAGCTCTCAGCTAAGTGTTGCTAGCATGTTTTAACATGATTCTAGCATGATGCTAGCCTATTTAAAACTTGCTAAAGCTTTTTAATATGTTGCTAGGAGTCCGTAACACCATTAAACATCACTTCCTGTTGTCAGCAGGTGGCGCTGTGACTATAACTGAATATGGGCATGTATATATCTTCAGGCCAGGAGTCTTATCAAACATGTGAAGTTTGGGGCTGATTGGACATTGCATGCCTGGGTTACAGTAACTTCCTGTTTTATGTCTTTAACAACATGCTTTAGCACTAAGTAAGTGTTGCTAGCATGTTTGAGTACGTTTTAAACTAGTTTAGCACTCAATGGCTTTTTTAGTGTGTTGCTAATAGTGTGTCACAGTGTTAAACATGTCACTTCCTGTTGACAGTAGGTGGCGCTATAACTATAACTGAATATTGGCATGTAGACATCTTCAGGTCACGACTGTTATCAAACATGTGAAGTTTGGGGCTGATTGGACATTGCATGCCTGAGTTACAGTAACTTCCTGTTTCATTGCATTAAGAGCATTCTTTAGCACTTAGCTAAATGTTGCTAACATGTTATAGCATGTTTCTAGCATGTTTCTACCCTTTTTAACAGTTGTTGAATTTTTTTTAAAATGTTGCTAGTCATCCAAAACAGTATTAAACATATGGCTTCCTGTTACCAGCTGGTGGCGCTATGACTATAACTGAATACAGGCATGGGCGTGTGTTTAGGCCAGGATTCTTATCAAACATGTTAAGTTTGGGGCTGATTGGACATGGTATGCCTGAGTTAGAGTAACTTCCTGTTTTATTGTATTATTAGCATGCTTTAGCATATTAGCTAAGTGTTGCTAGCATGCTTTATTATTTTTGTAGCATGTTGAATATTAAGTTTGGGTCAGATTCAACAGTATATACATGAGTTACAGCAATTTCCTTTTGTATTTGTATTAATAGCATGCTTTAGCTCTTAGCTAAGTGTTGCTAGCATGTTTTAGCATGTTTGTAGCATGTTGCTAGCCTATTTACGACTTGTTAACGCTTTTCAATATGTTGCTAAGAGTCCGTAACAGTGTTAAACATGTCATTTCCTGTTGTCAGCAGGTGGCGCTATGACTATAACTGAATTTGGGCACTGACATGTGTTCAGGACCGGACTGTCATCAAACATGTGAAGTTTGAGGCAGATCGGACATCGTATGCCTGAGTTATAGCAACTTCCTTTTTCATGGCGAAACATCAAAGTTTGTCAGGTCGCCACGGACACGCCCATCGACGAAAACTCTAAAGCTTCGCAATTTAACATCGCAAAGGCCTTATGATGACACTCAGCAAATTTGAAGATGATCGGATAAAAACTGTAGGAGGAGTTCGTTAAAGTACGAGGCCTGAAAATGGCAAAAACTGCACAAAAATCGTACAGGAAATTCAATATAACGGACTTCCTTTTGGGTTTCGGATGTTGCACCAGGAGACTTTTTTGTAGGTATTGGTGTGTTACATATGTGTACCGAGTTTCGTACATGTACGTGAAACGTAGCTCGAGGCGCACTCCGTTGAAATTTTATAGGTGGCGCTATCGAGCCATTTTGCCACACCCACTTTTGAAAACCATATCAGATGTAAATTTTCGCCAGGTCTGATGCGTGTGCAAAGTTTCGTGAGTTTTCGGGCATGTTTAGGCCCTCAAAAAGACTTTTCATTTTGGAGAAGAAGAAGAAGAAGAAGAAGAAGAATTAAAGCTGCAAGCAGCGATGACCGGGCCCTCGCCGTCTGTGCAGTCGCCATCCCGATAGCATCAGGAAAACGGTGCCCAGTTGGCACATGCATTCACAGTAACCCTTTGGACTAACCCTTACTGTCTCTCCTCCTGCAGAGCAGAGTGAGATCAGATATGTTTTTTTTTTCTTTCATTCGTGGAGTTTTGTATAATTATGAAATGAACTGTGTTTGATCAGAATGAATAGTTATTTGTATGAAAAAAGTTTCAAAGAGTTAGGATGCTGCACTTTAAATATATAATAAATCATTGAAAATTGAAAATGGAAAATGAAATTTTAAGCACGCTATCTGCCTTAAATATCACAGGAAACAAATATTTTAATGTATTTTTTATTTTTATTTATTTGCCATGGCAACAGCATTTGATGCATCTGGGCTTTTACATTATTCTGATGAAGTTTGAAGAAAATCGAGTACAAATATATTGTTCGTTGTTTGTTCGTGTTTGTTAGTTCATTAGCCATTGTTAACAAAAGAGACCCTATTTTAAATAGTTACCATGTTTTATGGTCTACAAGCATTTTTAAATATTATTTTAATAATCTATAAGCATCTGTGAAATAATTATAAACAAATATATTAAAAATAAATACATATTAACTTAGTTGATTTTTTTGTTTGGCCTTTTTGTATTTGTTTCTCATTCTAATTAAGTGAACTGAGCATTATAGTGTCATACTTATAAGATTGTTTGTTCTACCAGTGAGAGTGTATATATATGTATTTAAATCATATAATTTTCCCTTAAAAGATAAAAAAAAGATTTTAATGCTCTTTAAGCACCTATACAAACTAATTATGTAAAAGTACACTGACAGTACAGTCTATATCAACTGATTCTATGGATTATTGTCATTCTTATACACTGACAATGAGCTAAATAGCATTAGAGGTCAAACGATTCCTTATCTTATGAGGACCTCTAGTGTTCATCCCTGGTATTAGAGCTTTAATTTGACAAATTTAAATGACACTTTTAATGTTTTTGGGGCCTCTGAGCATGATAACATTTTGAAACTACACGTATATCCTAAGGATTTCTTGTTCTTTATATGTAAAAAGTTTTGATGAGTTAGAATAATGCAATTTAAAGATAAATGAAAATATCTCTTCATCTTTTTTATTGTTACTTTCATAAATCACCACATCAACACCGTTCAAGATATCCCAAAGCCGTTCACAATATAGGGAACATTTTCCCAATATTCTGATGATGATGATGATAAGAACATGTAATTCATGATGATAACAAAATGTTATTATTGCTTGCTTTACGTCCACCACTTCTGCTTAAATGTCATTGTTACCTATCTGTACAATTTTTGTGTGGATATTGCTTTGCTGGTGACTCCTGTTATAAGACATCACTCTTAAGCACTACATAACTAAGAATCAATAAGGAAGACGGTGCCCAGTTGGCACATGCATTCACAGTAACCCTCTGCTAGTTTGGATTTTAAGTTTACAGAATTGAAAGGGTTAGACTTTAAAATCAACACACAGACACATACACACAAAATATAAAATGTTGCCATCCAGTTTCATTTGTTAACATTAACTATATTAGTTAACATGACCAATAAATAAATAGCATTTATTAATGTTAATTAATATTAAGCTAAAAAAAGTATTTATATATAGTTTATGTACTGTGAATTAACATGAACACAGTTAATGTGGGTGTACAGCAATACACAATAAAGTGCTCTATAAACGCTTCATTCCTTCAAAATATCTTTAAAAATCAAGTTGAGTATTTTAATGGGGCGATATATATATAACTGATCTTAAAATGATGGTTTTCAGATGTTTTGAACAGATAACAGCAAAGTTTTTGTTGTCAAAGTTTGTCTTGAATTTTTTAATTATTATAATTTTATATTTAATAAATAACACTATGAAAATATTGTCTACAATGAAGATAAATCACTCATGCTTAAAAGTTGTATTTTTCTTAATCTTTTGCTATGTGACTGAATAGGACAAGTTCATGGTATAGTTCAGTAAAAAATAAATAAAAAACAACAACTGCAAAATACAAACAATGAAAGACTTAATGACCCTTTATATTTTCTCAAAATATCAGACACTCAAAGATCAGACATATTTATGTAATTAAAGTACATATATGTGCATTTCTAACTCAAAGATGGTCTGTAGCATGGCTCTCTACTCTGTCACCCTCTCTGCCTCTCACCCCTCCCCCCTGCAATAATGAGCTTCTCTCAGCCTGACTGAACGCACATACATACAGTAGAGACATTCACCCAGAGTGACAGCAGGTTTCTGATTTCGTTTTTTAATTTTCATTAATTCATTGAAGCTTGTAGAAAATTTATATTAACACCACTTGCTCAGAATGATTAGATCTCTGTGTGAAAAAAGTTGTAAAGAGTTTGGATGCTGCACTTTAAAGATATAAATAAAACGTCTAGGTTACGAAGGTAACCCACGTTCCCCGAAGGAGGGAACGGAGACGTTACATTGGGATCTCGCCTGAGAGACCGATCATCTCTGAGCCTTATATAAAAAAGGCCAATTGCAAATTGGCGAGTGGACGTGCGCGTCGGCCACTCCCCCGCACATGCGGGTATATAAGAAGGCGGCGCGCATCACTCAAACAGGTTTTCGCTGAAGAGCCGTCAAGCTGGCGTCAGCGCGACGCCAGGGACGTGGCAGGGGAATGTAACGTCTCCGTTCCCTCCTTCGGGGAACGTGGGTTACCTTCGTAACCTAGACGTTACCCCTTCAGTCGAATCACTTCGACGTTACATTGGGAACAAGCCCATGGAAAAGGCCACGACCCTGACGCCGCGTTACGCAACAACTTCACGTGCTGACAAGTATACGTGCCGGCAGGCGAAGTGTAACGTAACCTTCCCAACGCCCTGGGGCCCAATAAGGGGGCCCACCAGGGATGCCAGTTGTACTGAAGCATGGGTTGGGGGGGCGGAGCACATGAAATTCTACATGTGGAAATAAGAATAATTCAATATATCCATAAAGGTTTTTAGGGATACACGAGGGAAACAGCGGTCTCCTCCGCTGGAATAAATAAAAACTAAGCCACAACCTGCGGGGCGAAGGAGACCCAGGCAGGATCACAGTGCAGGACTACTCCGCGCCTAGCCCTGACTGCGGGGCAGGAGGACCCAGGGTTCGCCGGAGGGAACATTCTGGGAAATAGCGCACGGATCCACGTGGGAATGGCGCAGCAAGCCGACACCAGCCGGTCTTCCCGCTCACCTGTGAGTCCTTATGTTAGGACACGGGAGAACGGCCTCTACGCAAGGTTGGAGAACCAAGCGAAGGTAGGGTGTCGCCCAGCCCGCAGCTTCCGGTTTATACATCTGCTGGTGAGGTGCCATGAACCAAGGATCACGGCTGTCCCTGGTATAACAGGGAGAGGCATCTACCACCATTTAGCCAACCTCAGTTCGGGGAGCATTCCCTTTCTGCTGAATCCCGAGGCAGATGAAGCTGCTGGTGCGGCTGAAGTGCCGAGTGATTCAGTCTCACATATTTAACGACACAACATAGCACGACTGGGTCTGCCTCCTCCAGGGCAGAGCTTGCAGGTCCACCACCTGATCGCGGAAAGGCGTGGTGGGGACCTTGGGCACCGGGCCGGGGTCTCGACGGTAACGTGGAAGACGCCGGGCCCGAATTCTCGACACACTTTGCTGGCAGAAAAGCTTGTAGGCCCTCTTAATGGGAGCCAGGGCAGTCAGGAGCGCTGTCTTAATGACAGGAATTTTAGCTCGACTGAGGCCAGTGGCTCCAATGGAGCGACCCGCGGCCCTGAAGGCGACGGGGAGGTCCAAGAGGTATGAGGTGCGTGCTAAGCACCTCTGAGGAACCTGAGCTTGTCGGTAACCTACCCTCTTAAAGGAAGCCAGGGCAGTCAGGAGTGCTGTCTTAATGACAGGAATTCTAACTCGACTGAGGCCCGAGGCTCCTAAGGAGCAACCCGCGGCCCTGAAGGGCGACGGGGGGGTCCCAGAGGGTATGAGGCGTTACTTGACAGAGAAAACTTGTAGGTCTCCTGCCCTCTTAACGGGAGCCAGGGCGGTCAGGAGCGCTGTCTTGATGACAGTAATGCTAGCTCGACTGAGGCCAATGGCTCAATTGGAGCGTCCCGCGGCTCTGAAGGCGACGGGAAGGCCCCAAGAGGGTGTGGGGTGCGTTCTGGGCACCTCTGGGAAACCTCACGGCCAGTGAATGCTTACCTACTTAGCTCCATCTACTGCATGTGATACGCGGCGAAGCAGCGGCATATACTTAAAGAGTGAGGGGACAGACTGCGCTCAAACTCTCCTGCAGGAAGGGAAGCATACTGCAACCGTGTAACTCTGTGGAAAGCCAGCAAATAGACCTCATCTCAGTGCGAGCCTGCCTCTAGTCAAGGGAGCTCGGACTGAGTGATAATTGTATCACGGCCTGAGAAGACCGGAGAGGTCTGGGTGTCATACCGTGCCCTACAGGGAGGGACTGCCGCGAGGGAACGGTTACTAGACCTGAGTCCGGGTGGGCCATTCTTGTAGCGCAACCAACAGACTTACTCCTCGTCCTCCCTGGACTTGCACAGAGTCTGTGCAAGGAGGCTCACTGGGGAAGGGCGTACTTGGGCCCCGGAGGTCAGCTGAGTGCCAGCGCTACTCTGAAGGAGGCAGCTGGCAGTGAGAGCAATCGGGGGCGAGCGGATGTGGCTGGCCTACCGATATGCTCCAAACTAGCTGCGTCACGGGGTGGAGTCGCCATCCTGCAGGTGGTGGACTGCCGTGAGAGCCGAAGGCTGCACGGTTGAGTTTACCTGCTTCAAGTGAATGGCAAGTAGCAAAATGTGCCACGTACTCCCTGGGAGCAGATGGAGAGGCTGTAAGCCTCTGTAGTACATGGCAACCCAACCCGTGGTAAGCCACGGGCTGGCTTGTCGGCCAAACTGCGGGAAAACGCCAGTCCGGAGTGGGCCGAGATGCCATGCCCATCCTGGGACTCGATCGTGCTGAAGCGGTCTCACATGAACAAGCTTAGCGGCTCTTAGCGGCTAGAGCTGTCATGTGCCCCAGGAGCCTCAGTTGAGAGGACCGCTATGTTGTGCCTGATTGACTCAGGAACTACAGCACTGACTGCGCGCTCTAGGTAGTAAGGCGGGCTGTCTTAAGGACCGAGTCAGGCTCCCGACCGAGGAAACGAATTCCCTCGGTTGGCCTGAAGGACCAGATGGCGGGGGTGCCGAGGCACCAAGTCCCTATGTTCGCACAACGGAACTCACGAGTGGGCTGGTAAAGCACCAGTCGAAGAGACGGTTGAAGACGCGAATACCTGTCTGCCGAAAAAGGGGACAGGGGAGCTCCCATGGCCTAAAGAAGGCAGGAAGGAGAGGGACTAGCCAAATGGAAGCACCTAGCGCTGAGCGCTCGACCCCCGGGGCAGACCGCCGGAGGGGTGTGCGCCGGGGAAGATCGAGACGAGACAGCGGGTGCCCTTCAGGCAGATGGCTGCAACCCAGCCCTGGAGACGGAAACATAGCTGTATGTGCTTCGTCGTGAGCGAGTGTGCCGACAGCCTGAAAGGGATCGGGACAGAGCTCCATCCAGGGCGGGTATTAACCCACCACACTAACTGGACACGTGAAGTCGAGACTGAAAGGTCCCGACCTCGTCCCGGGGGAGGGACAGGCTGGATCGCGTCCTTCGCCAGTAGGAACGCGACCTCCGCAAGCAGAACAGAGGCACGCCTGCCCGAATAAGAAAGTAAGGGGTACCTCTGAGTCTGGGCGGACGCCTGGGGCCGGGCCGTACCGTCCGTATCAACCATCGTAGTGGTATCAAGGGAACGTTGACCGACGTGACCGTGGTGGGGCAGCCTAGGGGGAGACAGGGAAGGAGACAGAACCCAGAAGGATGAACGTCCTGGAGAAGTGTCTAACTGCACTAAGCAGTGCTTACCTTCTTCCCTGGATCCCGCGCTGGCGAAGGCCGGCCGCGAGTCTGGTTCCGAGGAGTGTAAGTGCTGCTCAGAAGGAAACTCGAGGCCGAAGCCAGAGGTGAGAAATTGCTCTTTTTGAGAAAAAGTGGGTACCGTCGACGAAAGCCGACGGCAGCATTGAAGTACACAGTGGCTCCCGGCCCTCCACCGGGAGCGGGGAGCGTAGATTGTTAGCATCCCCTAAGGAGCAGTCTCAATCACCTCTGGAGGCCCGCGTCAGGGACGTTTCGCAGTTTTCTTGCGGGTGTTTCGGGCCGATCCCTGTGCCGCGGGCGGCGCCACTCTCCTGCGGCTGGCTCTGCGCTTGCGGGCCCTTCTCGCCGACCTGGCGTCGTGGGCCTCCGCGGTGGGGCGAGCCGTAGATGTTGCGGCCGCAGGGGGGCGCCCTCGGCGACGTGCAGGCGGAGGCGGTGCCTCCGGCGGCGGGATGGAAGCATCGCGGCGGGGCAGGATGTGAAACGCCTCCGTCTGTCTCTGGGCTGCCGAGAACTGTTGGGCAAAGTCCTCGACAGAGTCGCCGAATAGGCCCCTCTGGGAGATGGGAGCGTCGAGAAAGCGTGCTTTGTCGGCATCTGCCATCTGGGCCAGAGAGAGCCACAGGTGTCGCTCCTGGACCACAGCCGTGGACATCACCTGACCAAGGGCCCGCGCCGCGACCTTCGTCGCACGAAGGGCGAAGTCGGTGGCAGCGCGGAGTTCCTGCATCGTACCTTGGTCGGGACCACCCTCGTGCAGCTGTTTCAACCCCTTGGCCTGGTAGACCTGCAGGGTTGCCATCGCATGCAGGGCCGAGGCGGCCTGGCCCGCAGCGTGAAAAGCGCGGCCCGCAAGGGCGGACGAGCGCTCACACGCCTTGGACGGGAGACGCGGCCGGCCCCGCCAGGTGGCAGCGCCACGCGGGCAAAGTTGCACCGCCATAGCGCGCTCGACCTGGGGAACCGACGCATACCCCCTGGCCGCCCCGCCATCAAGGGTGGCGAGGGGAGAGGAGCCGGGCAGCGGGCGAGATGAAAAGGGCGCCCGCCAGGTCTTAACCAGCTCCTCGTGCACCTCCGGGAAGAATGGCACCGGGGGAGGGCGAGGCGATGCCGCCGGAGCCGTCCCCAGGAACCAGTCGCCCAGCCAAGAAGGATCGGCCGAGGCCGATGGAGTAACCTCCAGGCCGATCCCCCTGGCGGCTCGGAGGAGCATAGCCGAGAGCTCGGAGTCTGCCTCCGACGGGGCAGCAACCGTGGAGGGGCGCCGCGCCGCCGGAAGAGCGTCCTCACCCCCTGACTCTCCCTCTGACGCAGCGTCAGACATCTCTTCCTCCTGAGGAGCGCCAAAGGAGACGCCCAGCCCGGCTGGCGGGGAGGCGTACTGCTTTGGCATCTCGACGGGGGTATGCTGGCGGGCGGAAGACCGCAGGGCTTTTGGAGCCGGCGGAACGTTCGGCACCGTGACTCGAAATTCCCCCTCGTGCCTCGCCACAGCGGCGGAAAAATTCCGCAGGCCGTGGGGCGCGAAGGGGGGCCTGCCCGCGAGCGAGCGGCGAGTCCTCAGCATTCCCATGGTCATGCTTTCGCAATGAATGCATGAACCATCCGTGAAAGCTGCCTCAGCATGTTCAATGCCCAGACATGTGAAGCAGCTTTCATGTCCGTCCAGTGAGGTGAGGAAACTGCCACACCCAGAAGCGCACGGCCGGAAAGCCATTCTGAAAAGAACGTCTTTACACAGCCGTGAGAAATTGCTCTTTTAGTCCCGGTCTGCCCAGGGAGGAAACCGCGGCACCACTGTGCATTCAATGGGGCTTGCTCGCTGGAACGCAGGAGGCTTTTATGGCCGTGAAAACGGCCGCCCGCGGGACCCCGCTGGCGGCGCCGAGAAATTCACTCTTTTAGTTTGTCTCTTTCAATCGGCGCACACCAGCAGAGAGAGCAGCAGGAACGTGAAGTTTTCCTTTTTCTTGAGGAGAGAAGGCTTGAGCATACCGGCTCTGAAAGCGAAAGTCTGTTTGAGTGATGCGCGCCGCCTTCTTATATACCCGCATGTGCGGGGGAGTGGCCGACGCGCACGTCCACTCGCCAATTTGCAATTGGCCTTTTTTATATAAGGCTCAGAGATGATCGGTCTCTCAGGCGAGATCCCAATGTAACGTCGAAGTGATTCGACTGAAGGGGTAATGACGGTTATGTTTTTTACTACATCTTTAAAAAATTACCACGTCAACACCATTCAAGATATCCAAAATCCGCTCGCAATTTAACATCTTCAGAATCTTCTCTTCATGTTAAAAAAGTTTGGTGTGAATAGCTGGTTGTTCTTAGAAGAAGTGTGAATTTGTTTACAGCCTGATTTTTCCAAAAAAACACATTCAAATGGAAATAGCCGGCTTCCTGTTGGTCTTAGCTAATGAGTTTAATTTAGAAAGTTGTCCAGATTGATGAGAACAATATATGTACAGAGTTTGGTGACTGTAGGAAAAACTAACCCCCCAACTTTTGTCAAAAGATGGCGCTATAGAGTCCCTGCTCCACGCCCATTTATGACCTTTTGCCAGTGTCTAACTATCATTAATATTGATGTGTGTGTTGAGTTTAATGAAATTCTTAGCATGTTATCTGCCTCGAAAAGACAGGAATCTAATTTTAAAGTTTGAGACGTTGCCATGGCAACAGCATTTGATTTATCATCGACCCCTTTACATATTCTTATCAGCCGTGTTTTGACATGATTTTGATGAAGTTTAAAGAAAATCAAGTAAAATTAAGAGGCTGATTTCAAAGCATTTTGAAAATGACACGCTTCCTGCTGCCAGTTGGTGGCGCTATAACTTTGACTCATAATAGTCACATTTATGGAATCGGCATCATACAACGAACAATCTGGTGAAGTTTCATCAGAATCAGGCAATGTGTGCAACAGTTATTAGACACTTCCTGTTTCTCATTTCTCGCCATAACTTTGTCGCCTTGCCACGGCCAAACCGTTCGAGATATCAAAAATCCCCTCGCAATTTAGCGTCCCCAATGTCTTGAGATCATGCTGACCGAGTTTGGTGACAATCCTATCGAAACCCTGGGAGGAGTACGTTAAATTCCAGAGCATGCGCTTTTTACACAGCCCTAAATATCTCACTTCCTGTTGCGTGGAGAAAATGACATAGAGTACAAAAGTTGTTCAGCTCAATGAGTTCTATATGTGTACCGAGTTTCATATGTGTACGTTCAAGTATGTGTGCTATATGGCCCTCAAAATTCCAGGGGGCGCTGTAGAGTCCCCTTGCCACGCCCCGGTACCAGCCTCTGTGGCGTCCTGATGGCCGCAGATTCCGACGTCTGTGCAAATTTTCAAGAGTTTTTGAGTATGTTAAGACCCCCTTAAGTGCCCGGAAGGTTAACAAAAAAAAAAATAAATAAAAAAAAAATAAGAATCCTTAGAAGAACAATAGGGCCTTCGCCCTTTTGGGCTCGGGCCCTAATAAACGGAGCAATTCCAATAGGGTCCTCGCACTGTAGTGCTTGGGCCCTAATTAAAGCTGCAAGCAGCGATGAACGGGCCCTCGCACACGGGCTCACCGCCGACCGGTGGCTTTAGGAACACAGGTAATGGTGGGCAGTATGCTTTTAATCCAGTAAAAATAGGAAAAATATGTCAAAGTCACTTAAATGTGCCAAATTTCCTGCTGCCAGCTAGTGGCGCTATGCCTATAACTGATTATTGGCATGTAGATGTGTTCAGGCTGGCACTTTCATCAAACATATGAAGTTTGGTGCAGATTGACCTTGGTATATTTGAGTTAGTGAAAGATATTATATATCCTGCTGCCAACAGGTGGCGCTATGATAATATCTGAATATTGGCCTTTAGGTGTCTTCAGGCCAGGACTCTTACCAAACCTGTGATGTTTGAGGCAGATCGGACATTTTATGGCTGAGTTATAACAACTTCTATGTCCATGGCGAAACATCAAACTTTGTCACGCCGCCACAGACACGCCCTTTAACGAAAACTCAAGATCTTCACAATTTAACATCTCTAAGGCCTCTAGATCAGACTGAGCAAATATAAAGTTGATATCATTAAATCTCTAGGAGGAGTTTGATACAAGTCATTTCCTGTTGCCAACAGGTGGCGCTGTGATTATAATAGAATATTGGCCTTCAGATGTGTTCAGGCCTGGACTCTTATCGAATATGTGACGTTTGAGGCAAATCGGACATTTTATGGCTGAGTTATAACAAGTTTTATATCCATGGCGAGACCTCGAAATTTGTCAGGCCGCCACGGACACGCCCTTCAACGAAAACTCAAGATCTTCGCAATTTAACATCACTAAAGCCTTTTGATTAGACTGACCGATTTTGGTGTTGATCTGTATAAATCTCTAGGAGGAGTTGGTTGTAGAGTACAGCATGACACTTCCTGTTGCCTGCAGGTGGCGCTATGACTATAACTGAATATGGGCATCTAGATGTCTTCAGGTCAGGAGTGTTATCACACATGTGAAGTTTGGGACAGATAGGACATTGTATGCCTGAGTTATAGCAACTTCCTTTTTCATGGCGAAACATCGAAATTTGCGAGGCCGCCACGGACACGCCCTCCGATGAAAACTCTACATATTCACAATTTAACGTCACAAAGGGCTTTAGACTAGACTCTGCAAATTTGGCGTTGATCCGAATAAATCTGTAGGAGGAGTTCGTTCAAGTACGACGCCTGAAAATGGCAAAAATGACACAAAATTTGCTGAGAAAATTAAAAATAACCGACTTCCTGTTGGGTGTCAAATTTTGCTCCAAGAGGCTTTTTTGTAGGTATTGGTGTGTTACATGTGTGTACCTATTTTCGTGCATGTACGTGAATCACAGTTGAATGCGCACACCGCGGAACGTGTAAAGGTGGCGCTGTCGAGCCATTTTGCCACACCCACTTCTGCA
Source organism: Garra rufa (assembly GCF_049309525.1). NCBI lineage: Eukaryota > Metazoa > Chordata > Actinopteri > Cypriniformes > Cyprinidae > Garra > Garra rufa. Next base: position 20,552 of record NW_027394293.1, read on the forward strand.
ACCCATATCAGACGTAAATTTTCGCCAGGTCTGATGTGTGTGCGAAGTTTCATGAGTTTTCGGGTATGTCTAAGCCCTCAAAAATGCGATTCATTTTGGAGAAGAATAATAATAATAATAATTAAAGCTGCAAGCAGCGATGAACGGGCCCTCGCACACGGGCTCACCGCCGACCGGTGGCTTTTGGAACACAGCTAATGGTGGGCAGTATGCTTTTAATCCAGAAAAAATAGGAAAAATTATGTCAAAGTCACTTAAATGTGCCAAATTTCCTGCTGCCAGCTGGTGGCGCTATGCCTATAACTGATTATTGGCATGTAGATGTGTTCAGGCTGGCACTTTCATGAAACATATGAAGTTTGGTGCAGATTGACCTTGGTATGTTTGAGTTAGTGAAAGATATGATATATCCTGCTCCCAACAGGTGGCGCTATGATAATATCTGAATATTGGCCTTTAGGTGTCTTCAGGCCAGGACTCTTACAAAACCTGTGAAGTTTGAGGCAGATCGGACATTTTATGGCTGAGTTATAACAACTTCTATGTCCATGGCGAAACATCAAACTTTGTGACGCCGCCACGGACACGCCCTTTAACGAAAACTCAAGATCTTCACAATTTAACATCTCTAAGGCCTCTAGATCAGACTGAGCAAATATATAGTTGATATCATTAAATCTCTAGGAGGAGTTTGCTACAAGTCATTTCCTGTAACCAACAGGTGGCGCTGTGATTATAATTGAATATTGGCCTTCAGATTTGTTCAGGCCAGGACTCTTATCGAATATGTGAAGTTTGAGGCAAATCGGACATTTTATGGCTGAGTTATAACAAGTTTTATATCCATGGCGAGACCTCGAAATTTGTCAGGCCGCCACGGACACGCCCTTCAACGAAAACTCAAGATCTTCGCAATTAAACATCACTAAAGCCTTTATATTAGACTGACCGGTTTTGGTGTTGATCTGTATAAATCTCTAGGAGGAGTTTGTTGCAGAGTACAGCATGACACTTCCTGTTGCCAGCAGGTGGCGCTATGACTATAACTGAATATGGACATATAGATGTCATCAGGTCAGGAGTGTTATCACACATGTGAAGTTTGGGGCAGATCGGACATTTTATGCCTGAGTTATAACAACTTTCTTTTTCATGGCGAAGCATCGAAATTTGCCAGGCCGCCACGGACACGCCCTCCGATGAAAACTCTAGATCTTCGCAATTTAACGTCACAAAGGGCTTTAGATTAGACTCAGCAAATTTGGCGTTGATCCGAATAAATCTCTAGGAGGAGTTCGTTCAAGTATGACGCCTGAAAATGGCAAAAATGACACAAAATTTGCTGAGAAAATAAAAAATAACTGACTTCCTGTTGGGTGTCAAATTTTGCTCCAAGAGGCTTTTTTGTAGGTATTGTTGAGTTACATGTGTGTACCGATTTTCGTGCATGTACGTGAATCACAACTGAAAGCGCACACCGCGGAACGTGTAAAGGTGGCGCTATCGAGCCATTTTGCCACACCCATCTCTAAACCCCATATCAGACGTACATTTTCGCCAGGTTTGATGTGTGTGCAAAGTTTCATGAGTTTTCGGGTATGTTTAGGCCCTCAAAAATGCGATTCATTCCGGAGAAGAAGAATAATAATAAGAAACGGAGCAGATCCAATAGGGTCCTCACACCATCGGTGCTCGGGCCCTAATAATAATAATAATAATTAAAGCTGCAAGCAGCGATGGTAGGGCCCTCGCACTCGGGCTCACCGCCGATCGGTGGCGAATGGTTGGCACTATGCTATTAACACAGAAAATGTAGGAGGAATATGTCAAAGTCATTGATATGTGCCAATCTTCCTTCTGCCAGCTGGTGGCGCTATGCCTATAACTGAATATTGGCATGCAGATGTGTTCAGGCCAGTGCTTTTATCAAACATATGAAGTTTGGTGAAGCTTGAACATGGCATGCTTGAGTGTAAGTCATGACATATCCTGCTGCCAACAGGTGGCGCTATTACAAAATATTGGCTTTTAGATGTCTTCAGGCCAGGACTATTGGCAAACATGTCAAGTTTGGTGCAAATTGTACATTGCATGCTTAAGTTAGTGTAAAACAAGTAATTTGCTGTTGCCAGCTGGTGGCGCTATGACTATAACTAAATATTGGCATGTAAATGTATTCAGGCCAAGACTCTTATCAAACATATTAAGTTTGGGGCTGACTGGACATTGCATGCCTGAGTTACAGTAACTTCCTGTTTCATTGCATTAAGAGTATGCTTTAGAGCTTAGCTAAATGTTGCTAACATGTTTCTAGCATGTTGCTACCCTATTTAACACTTGTTGATATTTTTAAAATGTTGCTGGGCATCCACAACAGTATTAAACATGTGACTTCCTGTTGCCAGCAGGTGGCACTATGACTATAACTGAATATGGGCATGGGCTTGTGTTCAGACCAGGACTCTTATCAAACATATTAAGCTTGGGTCAGATTGGACATTGTATGCATGAGTTACACTTATTTTTCTTTGTATTAGTATCATGCTTTAGCTCTCAGCTAAGTGTTGCTAGCATGTTTTAACATGATTCTAGCATGATGCTAGCCTATTTAAAACTTGCTGACGCTTTTTATTATGTTGCTAGGAGTCCGTAACACCATTAAACGTCACTTCCTGTTGTCAGCAGGTGGCGCTGTGACTATAACTGAATATGGGCATGTATATATCTTCAGGCCAGGACTCTTATCAAACGTGAAGTTTGGGGCTGATTGGACATTGCATGTCTGAGTTACAGTAACTTCCTGTTTTATGTCTTTAACAACATGCTTTAGCACTAAGTAAGTGTTGCTAGCATGTTTGAGTACGTTTTAAACTAGTTTAGCACTCAATGGCTTTTTTAGTGTGTTGCTAATAGTGTGTCACAGTGTTAAACATGTCACTTCCTGTTGACAGTAGGTGGCGCTATAACTATAACTGAATATTGGCATGTAGATATCTTCAGGCCAGGACTGTTATCAAACATGTGAAGTTTGGGGCTGATTGGACATTGCATGCCTGAGTTACAGTAACTTCCTGTTTCATTGCATTAAGAGTATGCTTTAGCACTTAGCTAAATGTTGCTAACATGTTATAGCATGTTTCTAGCATGTTGCTACCCTGTTTAACAGTTGTTGATTTTTTTTTAAATGTTGCTAGGCATCCACAACAGTATTAAACATGTGGCTTCCTGTTACCAGCTGGTGGCGCTATGACTATAACCGAATACGGGCATGGGCGTGTGTTTAGGCCAGGATTCTTATCAAACATGTTAAGTTTGGGGCTGATTGGACATTGTATGCCTGAGTTAGAGTAACTTCCTGTTTCATTGTATTATTAGCATGCTTTAGCATATTAGCTAAGTGTTGCTAGCATGCTTTATTATTTTTGTAGCATGTTGAATATTAAGTTTGGGTCAGATTCAACATTATATACATGAGTTACAGCAATTTCCTTTTGTATTTGTATTAATAGCATGCTTTAGCTCTTAGCTAAGTGTTGCTAGCATGTTTTAGCATGTTTGTAGCATGTTGCTAGCCTATTTAAGACTTGTTAACGCTTTTCAATATGTTTCTAGGAGTCCGTAACAGTGTTAAACATGTCATTTCCTGTTGTCAGCAGGTGGCGCTATGACTATAACTGAATATGGGCACTGACGTGTGTTCAGGACCGGACTGTCATCAAACATGTGAAGTTTGAGGCAGATCGGACATCGTGTGCCTGAGTTATAGCAACTTCCTTTTTCATGGCGAAACATCAAAGTTTGTCCGGCCGCCACGGACACGCCCTTCGACGAAAACTCTAAAGCTTCGCAATTTAACATCGCAAAGGCCTTATGATGACACTCAGCAAATTTGAAGATGATCGGATAAAAACTGTAGGAGGAGTTCGTTAAAGTATGAGGCCTGAAAATGGCAAAAACTGCACAAAAATCGTACAGGAAATTCAATATAACGGACTTCCTGTTGGGTTTCGGATGTTGCACCAGGAGACTTTTTTGTAGGTATTGGTGTGTTACATATGTGTACCGAGTTTCGTACATGTACATGAAACGTAGCTCGAGGGGCACTCCGTTGAAATTTTATAGGTGGCGCTATCGAGCCATTTTGCCACACCCACTTTTGAAAACCATATCAGATGTAAATTTTCGCCAGGTCTGATGCGTGTGCAAAGTTTCGTGAGTTTTCGGGCATGTTTAGGCCCTCAAAAAGACTTTTCACTTTGGAGAAGAAGAAGAAGAAGAAGAAGAATTAAAGCTGCAAGCAGCGATGAACGGGCCCTCGCACCCGGGCTCACCGCCGACCGGTGGCTTTAGGAAAACGGCAAACGGTGGGCATTATGCTTTTAAAACAGTAAATGTAGGAAAAATAGATCAAAGTCACTTAAATGTGCCAAACCTCCTGCTGCCAGCTGGTGGCGCTATGCCTGTAACTGATTATTGACATGTAGATGTGTTCAGGCCAGCACTTTCATCAAACATATGAAGTCTGGTGCAGATTGACCTTGGTATGTTTAAGTTAGTGCAAGATATGATATATCCTGCTGTCAATAGGTGGCGCTATGATGATATCTGAATATTGGCCTTAAGATATCTTCAGGCCAGGACTCTTATCAAACATGTGAAGTTTGAGGCAGATTGGACATTTTATGGCTGAGTTATAACAACTTCTATGTCCATGACCAAACATCAAACTTTGTCAGGCCACCACGGACATGCCCTTCAACGAAAACTCAAGATCTTCGCAATTTAACATCACTTAAGCCTTTTTATTAGACTGACCGATTTTAGTGTTGATCTGTATAAATCTCTTGGAGGAGTTTGTTGTAGAGTACAGCATGACACTTCCTGTTGCCAGCAGGTGGCGCTATGACTATAACTGAATATGGGAATGTAGATGTCATCAGGTCAGGAGTGTTATCACACATGTGAAGTTTGGGACAGATCGGACATTGTATGCCTGAGTTATAGGAACTTCCTTTTTCATGGCGAAACATCGAAATTTGCGAGACCGCTATGGACACGCCCTCCAATGAAAACTCTAGATCTTTGCAATTTACCGTCACAAAGTGCTTTAGATTACACTCAGCAAATTTGGCGTTAATCCGGATAAATCTCTAGGAGGAGTTCGTTCAAGTACGAGGCCTGAAAATGGCAAAAATGACAAAATTTGCTGAGAAAATTAAAAATAACCGACTTCCTGTTGGGTGTCAAATTTTGCTCCAAGAGGCTTTTTTATAGGTATTGGACTCTATTTTAAATAGTTACCATGTTTTATGGTCTACAAGCATTTTTAAATATTATTTTAATAGTCTATAAGCATCTGTGAAATAATTATAAACAAATATATTAAAAATAAATACATATTAACTTAGTTGATTTTTTGGCCTTTTTGTATTTGTTTCTCATTCTAATTAAGTGAACTGAGCAGTATAGTGTCATACTTATAAGATACTTTGTTCTATCAGTCAGAGTGTATATATGTATTTAAATCACATAATTTTTCCTTAAAAGATAAAAAAATTTTTTTAATGCTCTTTAAGCACCTATACAAAATAATTATGTAAAATTACACTGACAGTACAGTACATATCAATTGATTCTATGGATTATTGTCATTATTATACACTGACAATGAGCTAAATAGCATTAGAGGTCAAACGATTCCTTATCTTATGAGGACCTCTAGTGTTCATCCCTGGTATTAGAGCTTTAATCAGACGAATTTATTTGACACTTTTAATGTTTTTGGGGCCTCTCAGCATGATAACATTTTGAAACTACACGTATTTCCTAAGAATTTCTTGTTCTTTATATGTAAAAAGTTTTGATGAGTAAGAATAATGCAATTTAAAGATATATGAAAATAACTCTTCATCTTTTTTATTGTTACTTTCATAAATCACCACATCAACACCGTTCAAGATATCCCAAAGCCGTTCACAATATAGGGAACATTTTCCCTATATTCTGAGGATGATGATAAGAACATGTAATTCATGATGATAACAAAATGTTATTATTGCTTGCTTTACGTCCACCACTTCTGTTTAAATGTCATCGTTACCTATCTGTTCCATTTGTGTGTGGACATTGCTTTGCAGGTGACTCCTGTTATAAGACATCACTCTTAAGCGCTACATAACTAAGAATCAATTAGGAAAACGGTGCCCAGTTGGCACATGCATTCACAGTAACCCTCTGCCAGTTTGGATTTAAAGTTTACAGAAATGAAAGGGTTACATTTTTAAATCAACACACAGACAAATACACACTAAATATACAACTTTACCATCGAGTTTCATTTGTTAACATTGTTAACATGAACAATAATAAATAGCATTTATTAATGTTAATTAATATTAACCTAAAAAAGTACTCATATATTGTTTAAAGGTAAATAACATTTTAACATAGTGTATGTACTGTGAATTAACATGAACATGAACACAGTTCGTGTGGGTGTACAGCAATACACAATAAAGTGCTCAATAAACGCTTCATTCTTTCAAAATATCTTTAAAAATCAAGTTGGGTATTGTAATGGGGCGATATATAAATATAACTCATCTTAAAATGGTACAATTTTCAGATGTTTTGAACAGATAACAGCAAAGTTTGTTTTGTTGTCAAAGTTTGTCTTGAAATTGTTAGTGTTTTTTTTTATTGAATCAAAAATTTTAATTATGAAAATAAATGTCTATCAATGAAGATAAATCGCTCATGCTAAAAAGCTGTATTTTTCTTAATCTTTTGCTATGTGACTGAATAGGACAAGTTCATGGTACAGTTCAGTAAAAAATAAATAAAAAACAACAACTGCAATATACAAAGAATGAAAGAGTTCGTGACCCTTTATATTTTCTCAAAGATCAGACTCTCAAAGTTCAGACTTATTTATGCAGATTAAACTACAGCAATGTGCAATGTGCAAATTGCATCTTCCTCAAAGATGGTCTTAAGCAAAACAGCATGTTCCACTGGTCTCTCTCCCTTTCACCCCTCCCCCCTTCAGTCACTCTTAGTGTCAACACAGACTGTCAGCCCAGTGACAACAGTTTACTGATTTCTTTTTTTAATTTTCTTTAATTCATAGAAGCTTGAATAACTATGATATTACCAGCACTTGCTCATAATGATTAGATCTCTGTGTGAAAAAAGTTTTAAAGAGTTTGGATGCTGCACTTTAAAGATATAAAAAATTAGGGTTATGTTTTTTAAAAAATCACCACGTCAACACCGTTCAAGATATCCCAAATCCGCTCGCAATTTAACATCTTCAGAATCTTCTCTTCATGTTAAAAAAGTTTGGTGTGAATACCTTGTTATTCTTAGAAGGAGTGTGAATTTGTTTACAGCCTGATTTTTCCAAAAATCCACATTCAAATCAAAATAGCCGGCTTTCTGTTGGTCTTAGCTAATGAGTTTGATTTAGAAAGTTGTCCAGATTGATGAGAACAATATATGTACAGAGTTTGGTGACTGTAGGAAAAACTAACCCCCCAACTTTTGTCAAAAGATGGCGCTATAGAGTGCCTGCTCCACGCCCATTTATGACCTTTTGCCAGTGTCTAACTATCATTAATATTGATGTGTGTGTTGAGTTTCATGAAATTCTAAACATGTTATCTGCTTCGAAAAGACAGGAATCTAATTTTAAAGTTTAACACGTTGCCATGGCAACAGCATTTGATTTATCATCGTACCCTTTACATATTCTTATCGGCCGTGTTTTGACATTATTTTGATGAAGTTTGAAGAAAATCAAGTAAAATTAAGAGGCTGATTTCAACGCATTTTGAAAATGACACGCTTCCTGCTACCAGTTGGTGGCGCTATAACTTTGACTCATAATAGTCACATTTATGGAATCGGCATCATACAACGAACAATCTGGTGAAGTTTCATCAGAATCAGGCAATGTGTGCAACAGTTATTAGACACTTCCTGTTTCTCATTTCTCGCCATAACTTTGTCGCCTTGCCACGGCCAAACCGTTCGAGATATCAAAAATCCCCTCGCAATTTAGCGTCCCCAATGTCTTGAGATCATGCTGACCGAGTTTGGTGACAATCGTATGGAAATCCTGGGAGGAGTACGTTAAATTCCAGAGCATGCGCTTTTTAAACAGCCCTAAATATCTCACTTCCTGTTGCGTTAAGAAAATGACATAGAGTACAAAAGTTGTTCAGCTCAATGAGTTCTATATGTGTACCGAGTTTCATATGTGTACATTCAAGTATGTGTGCTATATGGCCCTAAAAATTCCAGGGGGCGCTGTAGAGTCCCCTTGCCACGCCCCGGTACCAGCCTCTGTGACGTCCTGATGGCCGCAGATTCCGACATGTGTGCAAATTTTCAAGAGTTTTTGAGCATGTTAAGACCCCCTTAAGTGCCCGGAAGGTTAACAAAAAAAAAAAAAAAAAAAAATAAGAATCCTTAGGAAAACAAGAGGGCCTTCGCCCATTCTGGGCTCGGGCCCTAAGAAGAAGAAGAAGAAGAAGAATTAAAGCTGCGAGCAGCGATGAACGGGCCCTCGCACCCGGGCTCACCGCCGACCGGTGGCTTTAGGAAAACAGCAAACGGTGGGCAGTATGCTTTTAATACAGTAAATATATGAGAAATATGTCATAAGTCATTTAAATGTGCCAAACTTCCCATTGGCAGCTGGTGGCGCTATGCCTATAAATGGCATGTAGATGTGTTCAGGCCAGCACTATTATCAAACATATGAAGTTTGGTGCAGATTGACCTTGGTATGTTTGAGTTAGTGAAAGATATGATATATCCTGGTGTCAACAGGTGGCGCTATGATAATATCTGAATATTGGCCTTTAGGTGTCTTCAGGCCAGGACTCTTACCAAACCTCTGAAGTTTGAGGCAGATCAGACATTTTATGGCTGAGTTATTACACCTATGTCCATGGCAAAACATCAAACTTTGTCAGGCCGCCACGGACACGCCCTTTACTGAAACTCAAGATCTTCACAATTTAACATCTCTAAGGCCTCTAGATCAGACTGACCAAATATAATGTTGATTTCATTAAATGTCTAGGAGGAGTTTGCTATAAACCTAATCCCCTGCAAGGACTTCAGATAATGCCAACTGTGAACCAAATGTGAAGATTTTCCCTATATTCTGATGATGATGATAAGAACATGTAATTCATGATGATAACAAAATGTTATTATTGCTTGCATTACATTCACCACTTCTGCTTAAATCGTTACCTATCTGTACAATTTGTATGTGGATATTGCTTTGCTGTTGACTCCTGTTATAAGACATCACTCTTAAGCGCTACATAACTAAGAATCAATAAGGAAAACGGTGCACAGTTGGCAAATGCATTCACAGTAACCCTCTGCTAGTTTGGATTTTAAGTTTACAGAATTGAAAGGGTTACACTTTAAAATCAACACAGAGACACATACACACAATATATAAAATGTTGCCATCCAGTTTCATTTGTTAACATTAACTATATTAGTTAACATGAACAATAATTAAATAGCATTTATTAATGTTAATTAATATTAAGCTAAAAAAAAGTATTCATATATTGTTTAAAGGTAAATTAGTATCTTTTAGTTTATGTACTGTGAATTAACATGAACATGAACACAGTTCATGTGGGTGTACAGCAATACACAATAAAGTGCTCTATAAACGCTTAATTCTTTCAAAATATCTTTAAAAATCAAGTTGAGTGTTTTAATGGGGCGATATATATATAAAACTGATCTTCAAATGATGGTTTTCGGATGTTTTGAACAGATAACAGCAAAGTTTGTTTTGTTGTCAAAGTTTGTCTTGAAATTTTTAATTATTATTTTATATTCAATAAATAACACAATGAAAATATTGTCTACAATGAAGATAAATCACTCATGCTTAAAAGTTGTATTTTTCTTAATCTTTTGCTATGTGACTGAATAGGACAAGTTCATGGTACAGTTCAGTAAAAATAAATAAAAAACAACAACTGCAAAATACAAACAATGAAAGATTTAATGACCCTTTATATTTTCTCAAAATATCAGACATATTTATGTCGATTACGCTACAGCAATGTGCATCTTCCTCAAAGATGGTCTTAAGCAAAACAGCATGTTCCACTGGTCTCTCTCCCTTACACCCCTCCCCCCTTCAGTCACTCTTCAGTGACTCAATGGTGACTGAACACAGACAGGCACAGGCAGAGTGACAGCAGGTTTCTAATTTCTTTTTTTAATTTTCTTTAATTCATAGAAGCTTGTATAAAATTGATATTTACACCACTTGCTCAGAATGATAAGATCTCTGTGTGAAAAAAGTTGTAAAGAGTTTGGATGCTGCACTTTAAAGATATAAAAAAATTACGGTTATGTTTTTTACTACATCTTTAAAAAATCACCACGTCAACACCGTTCAAGATATCCCAAATTCGCTCGCAATTTAACATCTTCAGAATCTTCTCTTCATGTTAAAAAAGTTTGGTGTGAATACCTTATTTTTCTTAGAAGGAGTGTGAATTTGTTTACAGCCTGATTTTTCCAAAAATCCACATTCAAATCAAAATAGCCGGCTTCCTGTTGGTCTTAGCTAATGAGTTTGATTTAGAAAGTTGTCCAGATTGATGAGAACAATATATGTACAGAGTTTGGTGACTGTAGGAAAAACTAACCCCCCAACTTTTGTCAAAAGATGGCGCTATAGAGTGCCTGCTCCACGCCCATTTATGACCTTTTGCCAGTGTCTAACTATCATTAATATTGACGTGTGCGTTGAGTTTCATGAAATTCTAAGCATGTTATCTACCTCGAAAAGACAGGAATCAAATTTTAAAGTTTGACACGTTGCCATGGCAACAGCATTTGATTTATCATCGACCCCTTTACATATTCTCATCGGCCGTGTTTTGACATTATTTTGATGAAGTTTGAAGAAAATCAAGTAAAATTAAGAGGCTGATTTCAAAGGATTTTGAAAATGACACGCTTCCTGCTGCCAGTTGGTGGCGCTATAACTTTGACTCATAATAGTCACATTTATGGAATCGGCATCTTACAACGAACAAACTGGTGAAGTTTCATAAGAATCAAGCAATGTGTGCAACAGTAATTAGACACTTCCTGTTTCTCATTTCTCGCCATAACTTTGTCGCCTTGCCACGGCCAAACCGTTCGAGATATCAAAAATCCCCTCGCAATTTAGCGTCCCCAATGTCTTGAGATCATGCTGACCGAGTTTGGTGACAATCCTATGGAAACCCTGGGAGGAGTACGTTAAATTCCAGAGCATGCGCTTTTTAAACAGCCCTAAATATCTCACTTCCTGTTGCGTTCAGCCCATGACATAGAGTACAAAAGTTGTTTGGCTCAGTGAGATCTATATGTGTACCGAGTTTCATATCAATACGTGCAAGTATGTGTGCGCAGTACATCAAGTTTTCAAACTGTGTTCCAGGGGGCGCTGTAGAGGCCCTGAACAACGCCCGGGTCCCAGCCTCTGTAGCGTCCTGATGGCCGCAGATTCCGACGTGTGTGCAAATTTTCAAGAGTTTTTGAGTATGTTAAGGCCCCCAAAAGTGCCCAGAAGGTTTAAAAAAATTAAAAAAAAAAAAAAAATAAGAACCCTTAGAAGAACAATAGGGCCTTCGCCCTTTTGGGCTCGGGCCCTAATAATAAACGGAGCAATTCCAATAGGGTCCTCGCACTGTAGTGCTCGGGCCCTAATTAAAGCTGCAAGCAGCGATGGTAGGGCCCTCGCACTCGGGCTCACCGCCGATCGGTGGCGAATGGTGGGCACTATGCTATTAACACAGTAAATGTAGGAGGAACATGTCAAAGTCATTGATATGTGCAAATCTTCCTGCTGCCAGCTGGTGGCGCTATGCCTATAACTGAATATTGGCATGTAAATGTATTCAGGCCAGGACTCTTATCAAACATATTAAGTTTGGGGCTGATTGGACATTGCATGCCTGAGTTACAGTAACTTCCTGTTTCATTGCATTAAGAGTATGCTTTAGCACTTAGCTAAATGTTGCTAACATGTTTCTAGCATGTTGCTACCCTGTTTAACAGTTGTTGAATTTTTTTAAAATGTTGCTAGGCATCCACAACAGTATTAAACATGTGGCTTCCTGTTACCAGCTGGTGGCGCTATGACTATAACTGAATACGGGCATTGGCGTGTGTGTAGGCCAGGATTCTTATCAAACATGTTAAGTTTGGGGCTGATTGGACATTGTATGCCTGAGTTAGAGTAACTTCCTGTTTCATTGTATTATTAGCATGCTTTAACATATTAGCTAAGTGTTGCTAGCATGCTTTATTATTTTTGTAGCATGTTGAATATTAAGTTTGGGTCAGATTCAACATTATATACATGAGTTACAGCAATTTCCTTTTGTATTTGTATTAATAGCATGCTTTAGCTCTTAGCTAAGTGTTTTTTTTTTTTATTGCCAACAAATATACTATTTACAGGTGATACATCAAAGGCCAACAAAACATACATGACTGTAAACATGATTTTTGTGTGCATGTGAGTGTGCGTGTAAGTAGTAATTATAACTGTGTCGAGGTTGGAACACAAGGGAACATGTAGATAAGTACCACAGACATAATAATAATAAAAAAATAATAAAAATGATGATAGTAGTATTAACAAAAATTGGAGGATGGAGGGTGTGAATGGTACTCAGGGGTCAGGGTGAGGAAGATGATAAATGGCAGTAATAATCAGTGTTGTGCAAGTTACTTCCAAAACGTAATACATTATATATTACTAGTTACTGTCTTTTAATAGTAATTAGTTATATTACAATATTACTGTCTCTAAATTGTAATGCGTTACACTACTTTTAAGTTACTGTTGAGTTACTTTCATCAAAATATCCACAGATTATAAAATGCCAAAAAAAAGTTTATAGCTGCTCATTATACATTAAGTTTAGGATAGCTAGCATAAAATTATAAAAACATATTTAGGTAGGCCTACCGGTATGTCTATTAATGTTACGTTGTAGTTTAGGTTAAACACAGATAAGCACAAAACTCATTAATACTTTCAGAAATAACACCGGTAAATAAAGTGAAGTGTTATAATGTACAATCATTAAACACAATGAATAGCCTATAGGCTATTTTAAATGGTTTTCAGAACAAAACAAGAATGAAGAATACAAGTTGCTAAACAAGCCAAAACGAATGAGGGTAAAAGCGAAACTAAAAACAAACGGTGTTGTTCTCGTGCAGCCTACCTCTCTCATTCTGCATCAATCCAATTAAATGTGTCCATATTCGTGATGTATTTGAATGCTAAACTATTATGTAAACCAGGATTTGTACTTAACGCGCTTATAAAACATCCTCACATGAGCAAATATGTGTTTAGCTCGAGCTCAGGCTGACGGCACGGATACTATGCAGTACGCACTATTTCATTTGACCAGTGACTGTATTTTATTCTTATAATTAACAGACTGCAACTTTTGCAACGCTGTGTGTGCGTGAGGCGCCGGGGCAATCGAATAGCGGAATAACTCCGTCATTTTTGGTCATACAGATCATTTATAACTGCAGTGTGTTTACTTTTATTTCTGTCATCTTGGTTTCCTTTCCGTGAACTTTCGTAGAGTGCCACTCCACACAAAAGTGAACCAAACTCAGCAGCATATGTCACTCAGTCTTTTCGTTTTGAAAATCAGATATATTTCGCGTATTCATCCATTTTATATGCGGACTATGATTTAATAAAAACAGATTTAGTCATTTTTAGCTTAATTTTTGTTGCTTATGCGCTCGTCCGTCATTTTTTCTCTTCTCCGACTCCGCAGCTCTCATCATTAGTTTAGTGTTACTGGCACCAGTCTAGATGTTTCTAGGAGTTACTCGTGCTGTTTCTCCATAACGGGAGTGCGTCCATCTCATAAATGTAGAATCCGTCTCTGCAGTCATCTCAGCCATCGAATTCCAGCAACAGGAAGACAAAATATTTTACTTGTGGACTTTTTTTAATTCACAAATTAATGTTGAGTTAAAATATGTTGATGTAACTTGCGTTACTGAGATTGTAACGAGTAATATTATTACCCAAATTGTATTAGTAATGCGTTATATTACCGCGTTACAGCAAAAAGTAATAAACTACTGTAACATATTACTTTTGTAATGCGTTACTCCCAACACTGGTAATAATAATATTAATAATAATAGTATTGATAATAATAATAATAATAACATTTTAAATGAACTACTTTAATCAAGAATGAGGGGAGGTTTGAGGATCAAGAAGAGGGCAATTCTATTAATATAGTAATTTAGTAATATATAGGATATATAAATAGAATATCTATAAAATAAAATAAGGTATTCCTTATTATTATAATATATATATATATATATATATATATATATATATATATACACATACACACATACATACACATATACATATACACATATATATATATATATATATATATATATATATACATACACACATATACATACATATATATACACATACACATACACATACATACACACATATACATACATTACAAAAAAAAAAAAAAAAAAAAAACACTATTGAGTTATTACACAGCTGCCCAGTTAATCCCCTGCTCACGTCACCCGGACGGCCATCTAGTAGAGGTGCCGTGGAGGCACAGGGCCCTAACTCCCTCCCCCGGGCCACCACGCACACATGTCCAGCTTACCCTATTTGTTTGTACTTTTATTTTTTAATATTTAACCCTTTTTATTTGTGATAGATGAATGTTCAACTAATGTGAGATGCATTAAAAGAAAAGTGTGACGTGCAGCGTGGGACTATCCCTGTGCAGTCACACTTACCCTATGTGTAATTTTTTTTTTTTTTTTTTTTTTTTTCTTCATGATGTATATGTATGTGTATGTCAACTAATGTATAAAGCATTAAAAAGCCAGACATGTAGTGCTAATCAGTGGCAATAAACTCAGGGTAATCTGAAGGTAAAAGGACCCCGGCCTCCCAATGCACCCACCTGCAGCCAATCCGAGCCACATAGAACAGGGTCACAGATGTTACAGCCAACTGGGGCCCAGAGGCAGAAAAGGAGAAAACAGAGGAGAAAAAAAATAAATAAAAATTAATAAACAATTACAAAATAAAAAAAAGGGGGGGGGGGTAGATGTGGTGTTAGGAAGAGAGTTGAAGAAAAGAGAGAGCGAGCTTGAATAAGAGAAAAAAAAAATTATACTTATATTAATAATGATAATAATAGTGTATAATGTTAATAATTTAAATAAACTTAAATACTTAATTAGGTGTGATATTACAACAATGTTGCTACCTCCTCTTAACCCTCTTTACCCCCTCAATTATTATTTATTTATTTATTTTTCTTTTCTTCTAGATATTGATGAAGTTGTATGGTTGAGGGTGGCTTCAGACAAAGAGGGTCAGCTTGTTTATGAGATTTAACCAAGAGGGTTGTAATTTTGATGGTGGTTTCAGACAAAAAGTGGTGAGTGGGTTCATGATTGTTGGAAGTTTACAAGAGATAACCAAGAGGAGTGTAATTCTGATGTATTTTTTGTGATTGAAGTGAACTGGTTATCCATGGACATGTACTCTATTAGTAAGTTATTCCAAGATGCAATATGTATAGTATTCCTTGATTTCCAGTTCATGAGGATAGTTTTCTTGGCGATAGTTAGGGCCACTAAGAGCAACTGAGTGTTTGTATTATTTAAGTTGGTTAGTGATATGTCGCCTAGTAAACAGAGGGAGGGAGACAGTGGGACGTGACATCCCAGAAGATTTGATAGTGAGCCAGTTATGTTTTCCCAAAATGTTTTAACTGAGGTGCAATGCCAAATGGCGTGAAAATAGGTGTCTGGAGTGTTTTGTGTACAATGAGTGCATATTTCTGAAGTAAAACCCATTTTGAATAGTTTGCGTCCAGTTAGATGAAATCTATGAAGTACTTTATACTGTATAAGTTGCAGGTTGGCATTTTTTGTCATGAAGTAGATATTTTTGCAGATTTGTGTCCAGAAAGCGGCATCGGGAGTAATGGATAAGTCTGATTCCCATTTTGCGTTTGGTAGGCTCAATGTGTTGTCTGATTTTGATATTAACCTGTATAATTTGGAGAGTAGTTTTTTTAAGGAAGATATATTAATTAGTTCTGAGATTGGAGGTGAAAGGTCTAGATTAGTTGTACGAATGTCAATTTTTGATTGAATTGATGATTTGATTTGTGAATATTCCAAGAAACAATTACTCCCAATACCGTATTTCTGGACCAAGTGGGAAAATGGTGCCAGGTTATTATTTAAAAAGATATGCTGAAGTTGTGTTATGCCCTTTTCTGCCCATGTGCGTAAATTAAGTGGCTTCTTGTTAACTATAAAATCTGGGTTATTCCAAATCGGGGTGAATTTAGATGGTGCAAGCGTGGAGTTTGTTATTTGGTGAAATTTCCACCAGGCTGTCAGAGTTGCAGCTATTGTTGGCATTTTAAAACAGTAATGTTTTTTGATTGTCCGGTTAAGGAAGGGTAATTCTGAAGTGTTAATGTCCTTACAAATTGTTTGTTCAACATCTAGCCATGTGTTTTCTGATGGGTTAGGGTGAATCCATTTATGTATGTATT
Organism: Garra rufa; assembly: GCF_049309525.1. Lineage (NCBI taxonomy): Eukaryota > Metazoa > Chordata > Actinopteri > Cypriniformes > Cyprinidae > Garra > Garra rufa. The sequence goes on from NW_027394293.1 coordinate 37,222, forward strand.
GGAGCTGGTTGGCCAAAAAGTAATGATAAAAATGTGGTGCTTCCAGTCCTCCTTGTGTTTTTGATTTCTGTAAAGTAGTGAGTTTGATTCTTGGGGTCTTGTTTTTCCAGTAAAATTTGGTAATTATTGAATCTAGTGATTTAAACCAGGTAATGGTGGGCTGTGTTGGAATCATTGTGAATAAATAATTTAATTTCGGGAGTATAGTCATTTTAATTACTGATATTCTGCCCATAATAGATAGTGGTAAATTCATCCAGCGATGAAGATCATCTTCTATTGTTTTGAGTAATGGTGTGTAGTTTAGTCCAAACAACTCTGACAGCCTGGGGGAAACATTAATACCTAGATATGTGATATAACTGGTGCACAGAGGAATCGGTGGTGTCTGGGATGTCACATCTAAGCAGGAAGAGTGTAATGGAAGTATAGCAGATTTGCTCCAATTGATTGAGTATTCAGAAATTTTTGAGAATGAATCAATGAGTTTAATCGTTTCTTGTAATGATGAGGGGGGGTCTTGTAAATATAATAAAATATCATCGGCATAAAGACTTATTTTATGGTGTATATTTAATGTTTGAACTCCTTTAATGTAACTATTTTGACGGATAGCTGCTGCTAGTGGTTCAATGAAGATGGTGAATAATGAAGGGGAGAGTGGGCATCCTTGTCTAGTCCCCCGGTGCAGTGTGAAGCTACGTGATGTTAGTCCATTGGTGATAACAGTGGCTGAAGGTGACGTATACAGAATTTTGATCCAGTTGATGAATGACTCCCCAAAACCAAACCTCTCTAATGTGGAAAACAGGAATTTCCAGTTGACTCTATCAAATGCTTTTTCTGCGTCGAGGGAGACTATGATGGTTTTTGCTTTTTTAATTGATGAGTAATACATTAAGTTAAAAAGTCTGCGTGTGTTGTTTGATGCGAGTCTGTTTTTAATGAAACCAGCTTGGTCTGGATGGATTATGGATGGTGTGACTTTTTCTATTCTATGAGCTAGTGCTTTAGCGATGATTTTAATGTCTACATTAATTAGTGAAATTGGACGATAACTTGACGGAACTGTTGGGTCTTTGTTGGGTTTGAGAAGGAGTGAAATTGTAGCTGTATTCATGTTATCTGGGAGTTTAGATTTTTGTTTTGATTCATTTATCATTCGGATAAAAAGTGGTGATAAGATGGACCAGAAGTGTTTGTAGAACTCAGCAGGGAATCCATCTGGACCTGGTGCTTTATTGTTCGGCATTAAATTAAGAGCATTAAAAATTTCATGTTCTGTTAATGGGGCTTCAAGAATGTTTATTTGATGGTTACTAAGTTGAGGTAGGTTGATATTGTTAAGAAATGAATTGATGTCGTCCTGACTTGGATCTTTTTCAGAAGAATATAATTTATTGTAATAGTTTTGAAAGATTTGATTTATTTCTTCTGGTGAGTTGGTGGACTTCCCTGCTGTGTCTGTAATGACTGGTATTGTTGTTTTTTCTTTATTTTGTTTGATTTGATTTGCCAAATATTTACCAGATTTGTTACTATGATGAAAATTTTCTTGTCTTAGTCTCTGAATGAGAAATTGGGTGTGTTTATTGATTAATTCATTCAGTTTAAATTTGTATTTTCTTAATGCAACCTGTGTTTCTTCTGTTGGGTTATTTATGTTGATGTCTTCCAATTTTTTGATTTTTTGTTCGAGTTCTGCCTGTTGTTCCTTCTCTTTCCTTTTTTTGTAAACAGAAAATGAAATGATGTTTCCTCTTAATACAGCTTTCCCTGCTTCCCACAGAAGGGATGGAGATGATTCGGGGGAGTCATTCATCTCTAGAAAGCATGCCCACTCTTTTTTAAAATAACTGTCAAAGTCATGATCTTTCAGAAGGGATGTGTTAAACCGCCATCTAGTAATTGGTTTATGTGGGCTAATTATGTTCCATTTTAATGTTACTGGGGCTTAGTAACATTAGCTCTTAGCTAAGTGTTGCTAGCATGTTTTAGCATGTTTGTAGCATGTTGCTAGCCTATTTAAGACTTGTTAACGCTTTTCAATATGTTTCTAGGAGTCCGTAACAGTGTTAATCATGTCATTTCCTGTTGTCAGCAGGTGGCGCTATGACTATAACTGAATATGGGCACTGATGTGTGTTCAGGACCGGACTGTCATCAAACATGTGAAGTTTGAGGCAGATCGGACATCGTATGCCTGAGTTATAGCAACTTCCTTTTTCATGGCGAAACATCAAAGTTTGTCCGGCCGCCACGGACACGCCCTTCGACGAAAACTCTAAAGCTTCGCAATTTAACATCGCAAAGGCCTTATGATGACACTCAGCAAATTTGAAGATGATCGGATAAAAACTGTAGGAGGAGTTCGTTAAAGTATGAGGCCTGAAAATGGCAAAAACTGCACAAAAATCATACAGGAAATTCAATATAACGGACTTCCTGTTGGGTTTCGGATGTTGCACCAGGAGACTTTTTTGTAGGTATTGGTGTGTTACATATGTGTACCGAGTTTCGTACATGTACATGAAACGTAGCTCGAGGGGCACTCCGTTGAAATTTTATAGGTGGCGCTATCGAGCCATTTTGCCACACCCACTTTTGAAAACCATATCAGATGTAAATTTTCGCCAGGTCTGATGCGTTTGCAAAGTTTCGTGAGTTTTCGGGCATGTTTAGGCCCTCAAAAAGACTTTTCACTTTGGAGAAGAAGAAGAAGAAGAAGAAGAAGAAGAATTAAAGCTGCAAGCAGCGATGAACGGGCCCTCGCACCCGGGCTCAACGCCGACCAGTGGCTTTAGGAAAACAGCAAACGGTGGGCAGTATGCTTTTAATACAGTAAATATATGAGAAATATGTCATAAGTCCAAAATGTGCCAAACTTCCCATTGGCAGCTGGTGGCGCTATGCCTATAACTGATTATTGGCATGTAGATGTGTTCAGGCCAGCACTATTATCAAACATATGAAGCTTGGTGCAGATTGACCTTGGTATGTTTGAGTTAGTGAAAGATATGATATATCCTGGTGTCAACAGGTGGCGCTATGATAATATCTGAATATTGGCCTTTAGGTGTCTTCAGGCCAGGACTCTTACCAAACCTCTGAAGTTTGAGGCAGATCAGACATTTTATGGCTGAGTTATTACACCTATGTCCATGGCGAAACATCAAACTTTGTCAGGCCGCCACGGACATGCCCTTTACTGAAACTCAAGATCTTCACAATTTAACATCTCTAAGGCCTCTAGATCAGACTGACCAAATATAATGTTGATTTCATTAAATGTCTAGGAGGAGTTTGCTATAAACCTAATCCCCTGCAAGGACTTCAGATAATGCCAACTGTGAACCAAATGTGAACATTTTCCCTATATTCTGATGATGATGATAAGAACATGTAATTCATGATGATAACAAAATGTTATTAGTGCTTGCATTACATTCACCACTTCTGCTTAAATCGTTACCTATCTGTACAATTTGTATGTGGATATTGCTTTGCCGGTGACTCCTGTTATAAGACATCACTCTTAAGCGCTACATAACTAAGAATCAATTAGGAAAACGGTGCACAGTTGGCAAATGCATTCACAGTAACCCTCTGCTAGTTTGGATTTTAAGTTTACTGAATTGAAAGGGTTACACTTTAAAATCAACACAGAGACACATACACACAATATATAAAATGTTGCCATCCAGTTTCATTTGTTAACATTAACTATATTAGTTAACGTGAACAATAATTAAATAGCATTTATTAATGTTAATTAATATTAAGCTAAAAAAAGTATTCATATATTGTTTAAAGGTAAATTAGTATCTTTTAGTTTATGTACTGTGAATTAACATGAACATGAACACAGTTCATGTGGGTGTACAGCAATACACAATAAAGTGCTCTATAAACGCTTAATTCTTTCAAAATATCTTTAAAAATCAAGTTGAGTGTTTTAATGGGGCGATATATATATAAAACTGATCTTCAAATGATGGTTTTCGGATGTTTTGAACAGATAACAGCAAAGTTTGTTTTGTTGTCAAAGTTTGTCTTGAAATTTTTAATTATTATTTTATATTCAATAAATAACACAATGAAAATATTGTCTACAATGAAGATAAATCACTCATGCTTAAAAGTTGTATTTTTCTTAATCTTTTGCTATGTGACTGAATAGGACAAGTTCATGGTACAGTTCAGTAAAAATAAATAAAAAACAACAACTGCAAAATACAAACAATGAAAGATTTAATGACCCTTTATATTTTCTCAAAATATCAGACATATTTATGTCGATTACGCTACAGCAATGTGCATCTTCCTCAAAGATGGTCTTAAGCAAAACAGCATGTTCCACTGGTCTCTCTCCCTTACACCCCTCCCCCCTTCAGTCACTCTTCAGTGACTCAATGGTGACTGAACACAGACAGGCACAGGCAGAGTGACAGCAGATTTCTAATTTCTTTTTTTAATTTTCTTTAATTCATAGAAGCTTGTATAAAATTGATATTTACACCACTTGCTCAGAATGATAAGATCTCTGTGTGAAAAAAGTTTTAAAGAGTTTGGATGCTGCACTTTAAAGATATTAAAAAATTACGGTTATGTTTTTTACTACATCTTTAAAAAATCACCACGTCAACACCGTTCAAGATATCCCAAATCCGCTCGCAATTTAACATTTTCAGAATCTTCTCTTCATGTTAAAAAAGTTTGGTGTGAATACCTTGTTGTTCTTAAAAGGAGTGCGAATTTGCTTACAGCCTGATTTTTCCAAAAATCCACATTCAAATAAAAATAGCCGGCTTCCTGTTGGTCTTAGCTAATGAGTTTGATTTAGAAAGTTGTCCAGATTGATGAGAACAATATACGTACAGAGTTTGGTGACTGTAGGAAAAACTAACCCCCCAACTTTTGTCAAAAGATGGCGCTATAGAGTGCCTGCTCCACGCCCATTTATGACCTTTTGCCAGTGTCTAACTATCATTAATATTGATGTGTGTGTTGAGTTTCATGAAATTCTAAGCATGTTATCTGCCTCGAAAAGACAGGAATCTAATTTTAAAGTTTGACACGTTGCCATGGCAACAGCATTTGATTTATCATCGACCCCTTTACATATTCTTATCGGCCGTGTTTTGACATGATTTTGATGAAGTTTAAAGAAAATCGAGTAAAATTAAGAGGCTGATTTCAAAGCATTTTGAAAATGACACGTTTCCTGCTGCCAGTTGGTGGCGCTATAACTTTGACTCATAATAGTCACATTTATGGAATCGGCATCATACAACGAACAAACTGGTGAAGTTTCATCAGAATCAGGCAATGTGTCCAACAGTTATTAGACACTTCCTGTTTCTCATTTCTCGCCATAACTTTGTCGCCTTGCCACGGCCAAACCGTTCGAGATATCAAAAATCTCCTCGCAATTTAGCGTCCCCAATGTCTTGAGATCATGCTGACCGAGTTTGGTGACAATCCCATGGAATTCCTGGGAGGAGTACGTTAAATTCCAGAGCATGCGCTTTTTAAACAGCCCTAAATATCTCACTTCCTGTTGCGTGGAGCCCATGACATAGAGTACAAAAGTTGTTCAGCTCGATGAGATCTATATGTGTACCGAGTTTCATATCAATACGCGCAAGTATGTGTGCGCAGTACATCAAGTTTTCAAACTGTGTTCCAGGGGGCGCTGTAGAGGCCCTGAACCACGCCCGGGTCCCAGCCTCTGTGGCGTCCGGACGACGGCAGATTCCGACGTGTGTGCAAATTTTCAAGAGTTTTTGAGTATGTTAAGGCCCCCAAAAGTGCCCCAACGGTTGAAAAAAAACAAAAAAAAAAAACAAATTAAAGCTGCAAGCAGCGATGAACGGGCCCTCGCACACGGGCTCACCGCCGACCGGTGGCTTTAGGAACATAGCAAATGGTGGGTAGTATGCTTTTAATACAGTAAAAATAGGAGAAATATGTCAAAGTCACTTAAATGTGCCAAATATCCTGCTGCCAGCTGGTGGCGCTATGCCTATAACTGATTATTGACATGTAGATGTGTTCAGGCCACCACTTTCATCAAACATATGAAGTTTGGTGCAGATTGACCTTGGTATGTTTGAGTTAGTAAAAGATATGATATATCCTGCTGCCAACAGGTGGCGCTATGATAATATCTGAATATTGGTCTTTACGTGTCTTCAGGCCAGGACTCTCACCAAACCTGTGAAGTTTGAGGCAGATCGGACATTTTATGGCTGAGTTATAACAACTTCTATGTCCATGGCGAAATATCAAACTTTGTCATGCAGCCACAGACACGCCCTTTAACGAAAACTCAAGATCTTCGCAATTTAACATCTCTAAGGGCTCTAGATCAGACTGACCAAATATAATGTTGATATCATTAAATCTCTAGGAGGAGTTTGATACAAGTAATTTCCTGTTGCCAACAGGTGGCGCTGTGATTATAATAGAATATTGGCCTTCAGGTGTATTCAGGCCAGGACTCTTATCGAATATGTGAAGTTTGAGGCAAATCGGACATTTTATGGCTGAGTTATAACAAGTTTTATATCCATGGCGAGACCTCGAAATTTGTCAGGCCGCCACGGACACGCCCTTTACCGAAAACTCAAGATCTTCACAATTTAACATCACTAAGGCCTTTATATTAGACTGACCGATTTTGGTGTTGATCTGCATAAATCTCTAGGAGGAGTTGGTTGTAGAGTACAGCATGACACTTCCTGTTGCCTGCAGGTGGCGCTATGACTATAACTGAATATGGGCATCTAGATGTCTTCAGGTCAGGAGTGTTATCACACATGTGAAGTTTGGGACAGACAGGACATTGTATGCCTGAGTTATAGCAACTTCCTTTTTCATGGCGAAACATCGAAATTTGCGAGGCCGCCACGGACACGCCCTCCGATGAAAACTCTAGATCTTCACAATTTAACGTCACAAAGGGCTTTAGACTAGACTCGGCAAATTTGGCGTTGATCCGAATAAATCTGTAGGAGGAGTTCGTAAAGTATGACACCTGAAAAAGGCAAAAATGACACAAATTTTGTTGAGAATATTAATATTAACCAACTTCCTGTTGGGTTCCGGATTTTGCTCCAAGAGGCTTTTTTGTAGGTTTTGGTGTGTTACATGTGTGTACCGATTTCCGTGCATGTACGTGAATCACAGCTGAAAGCGCACACCGCTGAACGTCTAAAGGTGGCGCTGTCGAGCCATTTTGCCACACCCACTTCTGAAACCCAAATCAGACGTAAATTTTCGCCAGGTTTGATGTGTGTGCAAAGTTTTGTGAGTTTTCGGGAATGTTTAGGTCCTCTAAAATGCGATTCACTTTGGAGAAGAAGAAGAATAATAATAATAATTAAAGCTGCAAGCAGCGATGAACGGGCCCTCGCACCCGGGCTCACCGCCGACCGGTGGCTTTAGGAAAACAGCAAATGGTGGGTAGTATGCTTTTAATACAGTAAAAATAGGAGAAATATGTCAAAGTCACTTAAATGTGCCAAATTTCCTGCTGCCAGGTGGTGGTGCTATGCCTATAACTGATTATTGGCATGTAGATGTGTTCAGGCCACCACTTTCATCAAACATATGAAGTTTGGTGCAGATTGACCTTGGTATGTTTGAGTTAGTGAAAGATATGATATATCCTGATGCCAACAGGTGGCGCTATGATAATATCTGAATATTGGCCTTTAGGTGTCTTCAGGCCAGGACTCTTACCAAACCTGTGAAGTTTGAGGCAGATCGGACATTTTATGGCTGAGTTATAACAACTTCTATGTCCATGGCGAAACATCAAACTTTGTCAGGCCGCCACAGACACGCCCTTTAACGAAAACTCAAGATCTTTGCAATTTAACATCTCTAAGGCCTCTAGATCAGACTGACCAAATATAATGTTGATACCATTAAATCTCTAGGAGGAGTTTGATACAAGTCATTTCCTGTTGCCAACAGGTGGCGCTGTGATTATAATAGAATATTGGCCTTCAGATTGGTTCAGGCCAGGACTCTTATCGAACATGTGAAGTTTGAGGCAAATCGGACATTTTATGGCTGAGTTATAACAAGTGTATTATCCATGGCGAGACCTCGAAATTTGCCAGGCCGCCACGGACACGCCCTTCAACGAAAACTCAAGATCTTCGCAATTTAACATCGCTAAAGCCTTTTTATTAGACTGACCGATTTTGGTGTTGATCTGATAAAATCTCTTGGAGGAGTTTGTTGCAGAGTACAGCTTGACACTTCCTGTTGCCAGCAGGTGGCGCTATGAGTAAAACTGAATATGGGCATGTAGATGTCATCAGGTCAGGAGTGTTATCACACATGTGAAGTTTGGGACGGATCGGACATTGTATGCCTGAGTTATAGCAACTTCCTTTTTCATGGCGAAACATCGAAATTTGCGAGGCCGCCATGGACACGCCCTCCGATAAAAACTCTAGATCTTCACAATTTAACGTCACAAAGGGCTTTAGACTAGACTCTGCAAATTTGGTGTTGATCCGAATAAATCTCTAGGAGGAGTTCGTTCAAGTACGACGCCTGAAAATGGCAAAAATGACACAAATTTTGTTGAGAATATTAATATTAACCGACTTCCTGTTGGGTTCCGGATTTTGCTCCAAGAGGCTTTTTTGTAGGTATTGGTGTGTTACATGTGTGTACCGATTTCCGTGCATGTACGTGAATCACAGCTGAAAGCGCACACCGCGGAACGTGTAAAGGTGGCGCTGTCGAGCCATTTTGCCACACCCACTTCTGAAACCCATATCAGACGTAAATTTTCGCCAGGTCTGATGTGTGTGCGAAGTTTCATGAGTTTTCGGGTATGTCTAAGCCCTCAAAAATGCGATTCATTTTGGAGAATAATAATAATAATAATAATTAAAGCTGCAAGCAGCGATGAACGGGCCCTCGCACACGGGCTCACCGCCGACCGGTGGCTTTAGGAACACAGCAAACGGTGGGCAGTATGCTTTTAATACAGTAAATGTAGGAAAAATAGATCAAAGTCACTTAAATGTGCCAAACTTCCTGCTGCCAGCTGGTGGCGCTATGCCTATAACTGATTATTGACATTTAGATGTGTTCAGGCCAGCACTTTGATCAAACATATGAAGTTTGGTGCAGATTGACCTTGGTATGTGTGAGTTAGTGCAAGATATGATATATCCTGCTGCCAATAGGTGGCGCTATAATAATATCTGTATATTGGCCTTTAGATGTCTTCAGGCCAGGACTTTTACCAAACATGTGAAGTTTGAAGCAGATCGGACATTTTATGGCTGAGTTATAACAACTTTTATGTCCATGGCGAAACATCAAACTTTGTCAGGCCGCCATGGACACGCCCTTTAACGAAAACTCAAGATCTTCACAATTTAACATCTCTAAGGCCTCGAGATCAGACTGACCAAATATAATGTTGATATCATTAAATCTCTAGGAGGAGTTTGGTACAAGTCATTTCCTATTGCCAACAGGTGGCGCTGTGATTATAATAGAATATAGGCCTTCAGATTGGTTCAGGCCAGGACTCTTATCGAACATGTGAAGTTTGAGGCAAATCGGACATTTTATGGCTGAGTTATAACAAGTTTTATATCCATGGCGAGACCACGAAATTTGCCAGGCCGCCACGGACACACCCTTCAACGAAAACTCAAGATCTTCGCAATTTAACATCGCTAAAGCCTTTTTATTAGACTGACCGATTTTGGTGTTGATCTGAATAAATCTTTTGGAGGAGTTTGTTGCAGAGTACAGCATGACACTTCCTGGTGCCAGCAGGTGGCGCTATGAGTAAAACTGAATATGGGCATGTAGATGTCATCAGGTCAGGAGTGTTATCACACATGTGAAGTTTGGGGCAGATCGGGCATTTTATGCCTGAGTTATAGCAACTTCCTTTTTCATGGCGAAACATCGAAATTTGCGAGGCCGCCACGGACACGCCCTCCGATGAAAACTCTAGATCTTCACAATTTAACGTCACAAAGGGCTTTAGACTAGACTCTGCAAATTTGGTGTTGATCCGAATAAATCTGTAGGAGGAGTTCGTTCAAGTACGACACCTGAAAAAGGCAAAAATGACACAAATTTTGTTGAGAATATTAATATTAACCGACTTCCTGTTGGGTTCCGGATTTTGCTCCAAGAGGCTTTTTTGTAGGTATTGGTGTGTTACATGTGTGTACCGATTTCCGTGCATGTACGTGAATCACAGCTGAAAGCGCACACCGCGGAACGTGTAAAGGTGGCGCTGTCGAGCCATTTTGCCACACCCACTTCTGAAACCCATATCAGACGTAAATTTTCGCCAGGTCTGATGTGTGTGCGAAGTTTCATGAGTTTTCGGGTATGTCTAAGCCCTCAAAAATGCGATTCATTTTGGAGAATAATAATAATAATAATAATAATAATAATAATAATAATAATAATAATAATAATAAACGAAGCAGATCCAATAGGGTCCTCACACCATCGGTGCTCGGGCCCTAATAATAATAATAATAATAATAATAATAAACGAAGCAGATCCAATAGGGTCCTCACACCATCGGTGCTCGGGCCCTAATAATAAACGGAGCAGATTCAATAGGGTCCTCACACCATCGGTGCTCGGGCCCTAATAAGAATCCTTAGAAGAACAATAGGGCCTTCGCCCTTTTGGGCTTGGGCCCTAATTAAAGCTGCAAGCAGCGATGACCGGGCCCTCGCCGTCTGCGCAGTCGCCATCCCGATAGCATCAGGAAAACGGTGCCCAGTTGGCACATGCATTCACAGTAACCCTTTGGACTAACCCTAACTGTCTCTCCTCCTCTCTGACTCTTTCTCTTACCACCCATCCCCCCTCCTTACACTCAACCACTTACCACACAAACACACACATTGAGTGCAGAGCAGAGTGAGATCAGATATGTTTTTTGATTTTCTTTCATTCGTGGAGTTTTGTATAATTATGAAATGAACTGTGTTTGATCAGAATGAATAGTTATTTGTATGAAAAAAAGTTTCAAAGAGTTAGGATGCTGCACTTTAAATATATAATAAATCATTGAAAATTGAAAATGGAAAATTAAATTCTAAGCACGCTATCTGCCTTAAATATCACAGGAAACAAATATTTGAATGTATTTTTTATTTTTATTTATTTGCCATGGCAACAGCATTTGATGCATCAGGGCTTTTACATTATTCTGATGAAGTTTGAAGAAAATCGAGTACAAATATATTGTTCGTTGTTTGTTCGTGTTTGTTAGTTCATTAACCATTGTTAACAAAAGAGACCCTATTTTAAATAGTTACCATGTTTTATGGTCTACAAGCATTTTTAAATATTATTTTAATAATCTATAAGCATCTGTGAAATAATTATAAACAAATATATTAAAAATAAATACATATTAACTTAGTTGATTTTTTTGTTTGGCCTTTTTGTATTTGTTTCTCATTCTAATTAAGTGAACTGAGCAGTATAGTTTCATACTTATAAGATTTTTTGTTCTACCAGTGAGAGTGTATATATGTATTTAAATCATATAATTTTTCCTTAAAAGATAAAAAAAAAAAGATTTTAATGCTCTTTAAGCACCTATACAAAATAATTATGTAAAATTACACTGACAGTACAGTATATATCAACTGATTCTATGGATTATTGTCATTCTTATACACTGAGAATGAGCTAAATAGCATTAGAGGTCAAACAATTCCTTATCTTATGAGGACCTCTAGTGTTCATCCCTGGTATTAGAGCTTTAATCTGACAAATTTAAATGACACTTTTAATGTTTTTGGGGCCTCTGAGCATGATAACATTTTGAAACTACACGTATTTCCTAAGAATTTCTTGTTCTTTATATGTAAAAAGTTTTGATGAGTTAGAATAATGCAATTTAAAGATATATGAAAATAACTCTTCATCTTTTTTATTGTTACTTTCATAAATCACCACATCAACACTGTTTAAGATATCCCAAAGCCATTCACAATATAGGGAACATTTTCCCTATATTCTGATGATGATGATGATAAGAACATGTAATTCATGATGATAACAAAATGTTATTATTGCTTGCTTTACGTCCACCACTTCTGCTTAAATGTCATCGTTACCTATCTGAACAATTTGTGTGTGGATATTGCTTTGCAGGTGACTCCTGTTATAAGACATCACTTTTAAGCGCTACATAACTAAGAAAGAATCAATTAGGAAAACGGTGCCCAGCTGGCACATGCATTCATAGTAACCCTCAGTCAGTTGGATTTAAAGTTTACTGAATTGAAAGGGTTAAACTTTAAAATCAACACACAGACACATACACACAATATATAAAATTGCCAACCAGTTTCATTTGTTAACATTAACTATATTAGTTAACATGAACAATAATTAAATAGTATTTATTAATGTTAATTAATATTAAGCTAAAAAAAGTATTCATATATTGTTTAATGGTAAAATAGTATATTTTAACATTAGTTTATGTACTGTGAATTAACATGAACACAGTTCATGTGGGTGTACAGCAATACACAAAGTGCTCTATAAACGCTTCTTTCTTTCAAAATATCTTTAAAAATCAAGTTGAGTATTGCAATGGGGCGATATATATATATAACTGATCTTAAAATGGTAAAATTTTCAGATGTTTTGAACAGATAACAGCAAAGTTTGTTTTGTTGACAAAGTTTGTCTTGAAACTGTTAATTAAAATGTTATATTCAATAAATAACACTATGAAAATAAATGTCTATCAATGAAGATAAACCGCTCATGCTAAAAAGTTGTATTTTTTCTTAATCTTTTGCTATGTGACTGAATAGGACAAGTTCATGGTACAGTTCAGTAAAAAATAAATAAAAAAACAACAACTGCAAAATACAAACAATGAAAGACTTAGTGACCCTTTATATTTTCTCAAAATATCAGACTCTCAAAGATCAAACATATTTATGTAACATCAATGTGCATTTTTTCCTCAAAGATGGTCTTTAGCAAGACAGCATGTTCTACTATCTCTCCCTCTCTCCCTTTCACCCCTCCCCCTTCAGTCTCTCTTCAGTCACTTAATGGTGACTGAACACAGACACTCAAGGCAGAGTGACAGCAGGCTTCTGATTTCTTTTTTTAATTTTCTTTAATTCGTAGAAGCTTGAATTAAATTGATATTTACAGCACTTGCTCAGAATGATAAGATCTCTGTGTGAAAAAAGTTTTAAATAGTTAAGATGCTGCACTTTAAAGATATAGAAAATGACGGTTATACATCTTTAAAAAATCACCACATCAACACCGTTCAAGATATCCCAAAACTGCTCGCAATTTAACATCTTCAGAATCTTCTTTCCATGTTAAAAAAGTTTGGTGTGAACAGCTTGTTCTTCTTAGGAGGAGTATAAATTTGTTTACAGCCTGATTTTTCCAAAAATCCACATTCAAATCAAAATAGCCGGCTTCCTGTTGGTGTTAGCTAATTAGTTTAATTTAGAAAGTTGTCCAGATTGATGAGAACAATATATGTACAGAGTTTGGTGACTGTAGGAAAAACTAACACCCCCCTCATGTCAAAAGATGGCGCTATAGAGTGCCTGCTCCACGCCCATTTATGATCTTTTGCCAGTGTCTAACTATCATTAATATTGATGTGTGTGTTGAGTTTCATGAAATTCTTAGCATGTTATCTGCCTCGAAAAGACAGGAATCTAATTTTAAAGTTTGAGACGTTGCCATGGCAACAGCATTTGATTTATCATCGACCCCTTTACATATTCTTATCGGCCGTGTTTTGACATGATTTTAATGAAGTTTAAAGAAAATCAAGTAAAATTAAGAGGCTGATTTCAAAGCATTTTGAAAATGACACGCTTCCTGCTGCCAGTTGGTGGCGCTATAACTTTGACTCATAATAGTCACCTTTATGGAATCGGCATCATACAACGAACAATCTGGTGAAGTTTCATCAGAATCAGGCAATGTGTGCAACAGTTATTAGACACTTCCTGTTTCTCATTTCTCGCCATAACTTTGTCGCCTTGCCACGGCCAAACCGTTCGAGATATCAAAAATCCCCTCGCAATTTAGCGTCCCCAATGTCTTGAGATCATGCTGACCGAGTTTGGTGACAATCCCATGGAATTCCTGGGAGGAGTACGTTAAATTCCAGAGCATGCGCTTTTTAAACAGCCCTAAATATCTCACTTCCTGTCAGGTGGAGCCTATGACATAGAGTACAAAAGTTGTTTGGCTCAGTGAGATCTATATGTGTACCGAGTTTCATATCAATACATGCAAGTATGTGTGCGCAGTACATCAAGTTTTCAAACTGTGTTCCAGGGGGCGCTGTAGAGGCCCTGAACCACGCCCGGGTCCCAGCCTCTTTGGCGTCCTGATGGCCGCAGATTCCGACGTGTGTGCAAATTTTCAAGAGTTTTTGAGTATGTTAAGACCCCCAAAAGTGCCCGGAAGGTTGAAAAAAAAAAAAAAAAAAATAAAAAAAATTAAAGCTGCGAGCAGCGATGAACGGGCCCTCGCACCCGGGCTCACCGCCGACCGGTGGCTTCAGGAAAACAGCAAACGGTGGGCAGTATGCTTTTAATACAGTAAATGTAGGAGAAATATGTCAAAGTCACTTAAATGTGCCAAACTTGCCGCTGCCAGCTGGTGGCGCTATGCCTATAACTGATTATTGGCATGTAGATGTGTTCAGGCCAGCACTATTATCAAACATATGAAGTTTGGTGCAGATTGACCTTGGTATGTTTGAGTTAGTGAAATATATGAGATATCCTGCTGCCAACAGGTGGCGCTATGATAATATCTGAATATTGGTCTTTAGGTGTCTTCAGGCCAGGACTCTTACCAAACCTGTGAATTTTGTGGCAGATCAGACATTTTCAGGCTAAGTTATAACCACTTCTATGTCTATGCAGAAACATCAAACTTTGTCAGGCCACCACGGACATGCCCTTTAATGAAAACTCAAGATCTTCACAATTTAACATCTCTAAGGCTTCAAGATCAGACTGAACAAATATAATGTTGATTTAACTAAATGCAATCAATGCAAGGACTTCAGATAAATGCCAACTGTGAACCAGTATGCTACAAATGATGATAAGAACATGATTCATGATGATAGCAAAATGTTATTATTGCTTCCTTTACATCCACCACTTCTGCTTAAATGTCATTGTTACCTATCTGTACAATTTTTGTGTGGATATTGCTTTGCTGGTGACTCCTGTGATAAGACATCACTCTTAAGTGCTACATAACTAATAATCAATAAGGAAGATGGTGCCCAGTTGGCACATGCATTCACAGTAATCCTCTGCTAGTTTGGATTTTAAGTTTACAGAATTGAAAGGGTTACACTTTAAAATCAACACACAGACACATACACACAAAATATAAAATGTTGCCATCCAGTTTCATTTGTTAAAATTAACTATATTAGTTAACATGACCAATAAATAAATAGCATTTATTAATGTTAATTAATATTAAGCTAAAAAAAGTATTCATATAAAGTTTATGTACTGTGAATTAACATGAACATGAACACAGTTCATGTGGGTGTACAGCAATACACAATAAAGTGCTCTATAAACTCTTCATTCTTTCAAAATATCTTTAAAAATCAAGTTGAGTATTTTAACGGGGTAATATATATATATTTATAACTGATCTTAAAATTATGGTTTTCAGATGTTTTGAAGAGATAACAATAACGTTTGTTTTGTTGTCAAAGTTTGTCATATTTTTTTATTATTATTATTTTATATTCAATAAATAACACTATGTAAATATTGTCTATCAATGAAGATAAATTGATCATGCTAAAAAGTTGTATTTTTTTAAATCTTTTGCTATGTGACTGAATAGGACAAGTTCATGGTACAGTTAAGTAAAAAATAAATAAAAAACAACAACTGCAAAATACGAACAATGAAAGACAAAGTGACCTTTTATATTTTCTCAAAATATCAGACTCTCAAAGATCAGACATATTTATGTAATTAAAATACATATGTGCATTTTTTGTTCAAAGATGGTCTGTAGGATGGCTCTCTACTCTGTCACCCTCTCTGCCTCTCACCCCTCCCCCCTGCAATAATGAGCTTCTCTGTGCCTGACTGAACGCACACACATACTGTAGAGACATTCACCAGAGTGACAGCAGGTTTCTGAGTTATTTTTTTAATTTTCTTTAATTCATTGAAGCTTGTATAAAATTTATATTTCCAGCACTTGCTCAGAATGATTAGATCTCTGTGTGAAAAAAGTTTTAAAGAGTTTGGATGCTGCACTTTAAAGATATAAAAAATTAGGGTTATGTTTTTTACTACATCTTTAAAAAATCACCACGTCAACACCGTTCGAGATATCCCAAATCCGCTCGCAATTTAACATCTTCAGAATCTTCTCTTCATGTTAAAAAAGTTTGGTGTGAACAGCTGGTTGTTCTTAGGAGTAGTGTGAATTTGTTTACTACCTGATTTTTCAAAAAATCCACCTTCAAATCAAAATAGCCGGCTTTCTGTTGGTCTTAGCTAATGAGTTTGATTTAGAAAGTTGTCCAGATTGATGAGAACAATATATGTACAGAGTTTGGTGACTGTAGGAAAAACTAACCTCCCAACTTTTGTCAAAAGATGGCGCTATAGAGTGCCTGCTCCACGCCCATTTATGACCTTTTGCCAGTGTTTAACTATCATTAATATTGATGTGTGTGTTGAGTTTCATGAAATTCTAAGCATGTTATCTGCCTCGAAAAGACAGGAATGTAATTTTAAAGTTTGACACGTTGCCATGGCAACAGCATTTGATTTATCATCGACCCCTTTACATATTCTTATCGGCCGTGTTTTGACATGATTTTGATGAAGTTTAAAGAAAATCGAGTAAAATTAAGAGGCTGATTTCAAAGCATTTTGAAAATGACACGTTTCCTGCTGCCAGTTGGTGGCGCTATAACTTTGACTCATAATAGTCACATTTATGGAATCGGCATCATACAAGGAACAAACTGGTGAAGTTTAATCAGAATCAGGCAATGTGTGCAACAGTTATTAGACACTTCCTGTTTCTCATTTCTCGCCATAACTTTGTCGCCTTGCCACGGCCAAACCGTTCGAGATATCAAAAATCTCCTCGCAATTTAGCGTCCCCAATGTCTTGAGATCATGCTGACCGAGTTTGGTGACAATCCCATGGAATTCCTGGGAGGAGTACGTTAAATTCCAGAGCATGCGCTTTTTAAACAGCCCTAAATATCTCACTTCCTGTTGCGTGGAGCCCATGACATAGAGTACAAAAGTTGTTCAGCTCGATGAGTTCTATATGTGTACCGAGTTTCATATGAGTACGTGCAAGTATGTGTGCGCAGTACATCAAGTTTTCAAACTGTGTTCCAGGGGGCGCTGTAGATGCCCTGAACCACGCCCGGGTCCCAGCCTCTGTGGCGTCCGGACGACGGCAGATTCCAACGTGTGTGCAAATTTTCAAGAGTTTTTGAGTATGTTAAGGCCCCCAAAAGTGCCCCAACGGTTGAAAAAAAATAAAAATAAAAAAAAAAAAAAAAACAAATAAGAATCCTTAGAAGAACAATAGGGCCTTCGCCCTTTTGGGCTCGGGCCCTAAAAAATAATAACCCTTAGAAGAACAATAGGGCCTTCGCCCTTTTGGGCTCGGGCCCTAATTAAAGCTGCGAGCAGCGATGAACGGGCCCTCGCACCCGGGCTCACCGCCGACCGGTGGCTTCAGGAAAACAGCAATCGGTGGGCAGTATGCTTTTAATACAGTAAATATAGAAAAAATATGTCATAAGTCATTTAAATGTGCCAAAATTGCTGCTGCCAGCTGGTGGCGCTATGCCTATAACTGATTATTGACATGTAGATGTGTTCAGGCCAGCACTATTATCAAACATATGAAGTTTGGTGCAGATTGACCTTGGTGTGTTTGAGTTAGTGAAATATATGAGATATCCTGCTGCCAACAGGTGGCGCTATGATAATATCTGAATATTGGTCTTTAGGTGTCTTCAGGCCAGGACTCTTACCAAACCTGTGAATTTTGTGGCAGATCAGACATTTTCAGGCTAAGTTATAACCACTTCTATGTCTATGCAGAAACATCAAACTTTGTCAGGCCACCACGGACATGCCCTTTAATGAAAACTCAAGATCTTCACAATTTAACATCTCTAAGGCCTCAAGATCAGACTGACCAAATATAATGTTGATTTAATTAAATGCAATCAATGCAAGGACTTCAGATAGATGCCAACTGTGAACCAGTATGCTACAAATAAGAACATGTAATTCATGATGATAGCAAAATGTTATTATTGCTTCCTTTATATCCACCACTTCTGCTTAAATGTCATTGTTACCTATCTGTACAATTTTTGTATAATATATTTTTGTATAAAATCAATTGTTGTCATAACTAAGAATCAATAAGGAAGACGGTGCCCAGTTGGCACATGCATTCACAGTAACCATCTGCTAGTTTGGATTTTAAGTTTACAGAATTGAAAGGGTTACACTTTAAAATCAACACACAGACACATACACACAAAATATAAAATGTTGCCATCCAGTTTCATTTGTTAAAATTAACTATATCAGTTAACATGACCAATAAATAAATAGCATTTATTAATGTTAATTAATATTAAGCTAAAAAAAGTATTCATATAAAGTTTATGTACTGTGAATTAACATGAACATGAACACAGTTCATGTGGGTGTACAGCAATACACAATAAAGTGCTCTATAAACGCTTCATTCTTTCAAAATATCTTTAAAAATCAAGTTGAGTATTTTAACGGGGTGATACATATATATAACTGATCTTAAAATTATGGTTTTCAGATGTTTTGAAGAGATAACAGTAACGTTTGTTTTGTTGTCAAAGTTTGTCTTAATTTTTTATTATTATTATTTTATATTCAATAAATAACACTATGTAAATATTGTCTATCAATGAAGATAAATTGATCATGCTAAAAAGTTGTATTTTTTAAAATCTTTTGCTATGTGACTGAATAGGACAAGTTCATGGTACAGTTAAGTAAAAAATAAATAAAAAACAACAACTGCAAAAAATGAACAATGAAAGACTTAGTGACCCTTTATATTTTCTCAAAATATCAGACTCTCAAAGATCAGACATATTTATGTAATTACACTACATACAGTATGTGCATTTTGTTCAAAGATGGTCTGTAGGATGGCTCTCTACTCTGTCACCCTCTCTGCCTCTCACCCCTCCCCCCTGCAATAATGAGCTTCTCTGTGCCTGACTGAACGCACACACATACTGTAGAGACATTCACCAGAGTGACAGCAGGTTTCTGAGTTCTTTTTTAAATTTTCTTTAATTCATAGAAGCTTGTATACATTTTTTATTTCCAGCACTTGCTCAGAATGATTAGATCTCTGTGTGAAAAAAGTTTTAAAGAGTTTGGATGCTGCACTTTAAAGATATAAAAATATTTTTTACTATATCTTTAAAAAATCACCACGTCCACACCGTTCAAGATATCCAAAATCCGGTCGCAATTTAACATCTTCAGAATATTCTCTTCATGTTAAAAAAGTTTGGTGTGAACAGCTGGTTGTTCTTAGAAGTAGTGTGCATTTGTTTACAGCCTGATTTTTCCAAAAATCCACATTCAAATCAAAATAGCCGGCTTCCTGTTGGTCTCAGCTAATGAGTTTGATTTAGAAAGTTGTCCAAATTGATGAGATTAATATATGTACAGAGTTTAGTGACTGTAGGAAAAACTAACCCCCCAACTTTTGTCAAAAGATGGCGCTAGAGAGTGCCTGCTCCACGCCCATTTATGACCTTTTGCCAGTGTCTAACTATCATAAATATTGATGTGTGTGTTGAGTTTCATGAAATTCTAAGCATGTTAACTGCCTCAAAAAGACAGGAATCTAATTTTAAAGTTTGACATGTTGCCATGGCAACAGCATTCGATTTATCATCGACCCCTTTACATATTCTTATCGGCCGTGTTTTGACATGATTTTGATGAAGTTTAAAGAAAATCGAGTAAAATTAAGAGGCTGATATCAAAGCATTTTGAAAATGACACACTTCCTGCTGCCAGTTGGTGGCGCTATAACTTTGACTCATAATAGTCACATTTATGGAATCGGCATCATACAACGAACAAACTGGTGAAGTTTCATCAGAATCAGGCAATGTGGTCAACAGTTATTAGACACTTCCTGTTTCTCATTTCTCGCCATAACTTTGTCGCCTTGCCACGGCCAAACCGTTCGAGATATCAAAAATCTCCTCGCAATTTAGCGTCCCCAATGTCTTGAGATCATGCTGACCGAGTTTGGTGACAATCCCATGGAATTCCTGGGAGGAGTACGTTAAATTCCAGAGCATGCGCTTTTTAAACAGCCCTAAATATCTCACTTCCTGTTGCGTGGAGCCCATGACATAGAGTACAAAAGTTGTTTGGCTCAGTGAGATCTATATGTGTACCGAGTTTCATATCAATACATGCAAGTATGTGTGCGCAGTACATCAAGTTTTCAAACTGTGTTCCAGGGGGCGCTGTAGAGGCCCTGAACCACGCCCGGGTCCCAGCCTCTTTGGCGTCCTGATGGCCGCAGATTCCGACGTGTGTGCAAATTTTCAAGAGTTTTTGAGTATGTTAAGGCCCCCAAAAGTGCCCGGAAGGTTGAAAAAAAAAAAAAAAAAAAAAAAAAAAAAAAAATAAAAAAATAATAACCCTTAGAAGAACAATAGGGCCTTCGCCCTTTTGGGCTCGGGCCCTAATTAAAGCTGCAAGCAGCGATGGTAGGGCCCTCGCACTCGGGCTCACCGCCGATCGGTGGCGAATGGTGGGCACTATGCTTTTAACACAGTAAATGTAGGAGGAAGATGTCAAAGTCATTGATATGTGCCAATCTTCCTTCTGCCAGCTGGTGGCGCTATGCCTATAACTGAATATTGGCATGCAGATGTGTTCAGGCCGGCGCTTTTATCAAACATATGAAGTTTGGTGAAGATTGAACATGGCATGCTTGAGTGTAAGTCATGACATATCCTGCTACCAACAGGTAGCGCTATTACGAAATATTGGCTTTTAGATGTCTTCAGGCCAGGACTGTTGGCAATCATGTCAAGTTTGGTGCAAATTGTACATTGCATTCTTAAGTTAGTGTAAAACAAGTAATTTGCTGTTGCCAGCTGGTGGCGCTATGACTATAACTAAATATTGGCATGTAAATGTATTCAGGCCAGGACTCTTATCAAACATATTAAGTTTGGGGCTGATTGGACATTGCATGCCTGAGTTACAGTAACTTCCTGTTTCATTTGCATTAAGAGTATGCTTTAGCACTTAGCTAAATGTTGCTAACATGTTTCTAGCATGTTGCTACCCTATTTAACACTTGTTGATATTTTTAAAATGTTGCTGGGCATCCACATCGGTATTAAACATGTGACTTTCTGTTGCCAGAAGGTGGCACTATGACTATAACTGAATATAGGCATGGGCTTGTGTTCAGACCAGGACTCTTATCAAACTTATTAAGCTTGGGTCAGATTGGACATTGTATGCATGAGTTACACTTATTTTTCTTTGTATTAATATCATGCTTTAGCTCTTAGCTAAGTGTTGCTAGCATGTTTTAACATGATTCTAGCATGATGCTAGCCTATTTAAAACTTGCTAACGCTTTTTAATATGTTGCTAGGAGTCCGTAATACCATTAAATGTCACTTCCTGTTGTCAGCAGGTGGCGCTGTGATTATAACTGAATATGGGCATGTATATATCTTCAGGCCAGGAGTCTTATCAAACATGTGAAGTTTGGGGCTGATTGGACATTGCATGACTGAGTTACAGTAACTTCCTGTTTTATGTCTTTAACAACATGCTTTAGCACTAAGTAAGTGCTGCTAGCATGTTTGGGTACGTTTTAAACTAGTTTAGCACTCAATGGCTTTTTTAGTGTGTTGCCAATAGTGTGTCACAGTGTTAAACATGTCACTTCCTGTTGACAGTAGGTAGCGCTATGACTATAACTGAATATTGGCATGTAGATATCTTCAGGTCAGGACTGTTATCAAACATGTGAAGTTTGGGGCTGATTGGACATTGCATGCCTGAGTTAGAGTAGCTTCCTGTTTCATTGCATTAAGAGTATGCTTTAGCACTTAGCTAAATGTTGCTAACATGTTATAGCATGTTTCTAGCATGTTGCTACCCTGTTTAACAGTTGTTGAATTTTTTAAAATGTTGCTAGGCATCCACAACAGTATTAAACATGTGGCTTCCTGTTACCAGCTGGTGTCGCTATGACTATAACTGAATACGGGCATTGGCGTGTGTTTAGGCCAGGATTCTAATCAAACATGTTAAGTTTGGGGCAGATTGGACATTGTATGCCTGAGTTAGAGTAACTTCCTGTTTCATTGTATTATTAGCATGCTTTAACATATTAGCTAAGTGTTGCTAGCATGCTTTATTATTTTTGTAGCATGTTGAATATTAAGTTTGGGTCAGATTCAACATTATATACATGAGTTACAGCAATTTCCTTTTGTATTTGTATTAATAGCATGCTTTAGCTCTTAGCTAAGTGTTGCTAGCATGTTTTAGCATGTTTGTAGCATGTTGCTAGCCTATTTAAGACTTGTTAACGCTTTTCAATATGTTTCTAGGAGTCCGTAACAGTTTTAAACATGTCATTTCCTGTTGTCAGCAGGTGGCGCTATGACTATAACTGAATATGGGCACTGATGTGTGTTCAGGACCGGACTGTCATCAAACATGTGAAGTTTGAGGCAGATCGGACATCGTATGCCTGAGTTATAGCAACTTCCTTTTTCATGGCGAAACATCAAAGTTTGTCCGGCCGCCATGGACACGCCCTTCGACGAAAACTCTAAAGCTTCGCAATTTAACATCGCAAAGGCCTTATGATGACACTCAGCAAATTTGAAGATGATCGGATAAAAACTGTAGGAGGAGTTCGTTAAAGTATGAGGCCTGAAAATGGCAAAAACTGCACAAAAATCATACAGGAAATTCAATATAACGGACTTCCTGTTGGGTTTCGGATGTTGCACCAGGAGACTTTTTTGTAGGTATTGGTGTGTTACATATGTGTACCGAGTTTCGTACATGTACATGAAACGTAGCTCGAGGGGCACTTCGTTGAAATTTTATAGGTGGCGCTATCGAGCCATTTTGCCAAACCCACTTTTGAAAACCATATCAGATGTAAATTTTCGCCAGGTCTGATGCGTGTGCAAAGTTTCGTGAGTTTTCGGGCATGTTTAGGCCCTCAAAAAGACTTTTCACTTTGGAGAAGAAGAAGAAGAAGAAGAATTAAAGCTGCAAGCAGCGATGAACGGGCCCTCGCACCCGGGCTCACCGCCGACCGGTGGCTTTAGTAAAAACAGCAAATGGTGGGTAGTATGCTTTTAATACAGTAAAAATAGGAGAAATATGTCAAAGTCACTTAAATGTGCCAAATTTCCTGCTGCCAGCTGGTGGCGCTATGCATATAACTGATTATTGGCATGTAGATGTGTTCAGGCCACCACTTTCATCAAACATATGAAGTTTGGTGCAGATTGACCTTGGTATGTTTGAGTTAGTGAAAGATATGATATATCCTGCTGCCAACAGGTGGCGCTATGATAATATCTGAATATTGGCCTTTAGGTGTCTTCAGGCCAGGACTCTTACCAAACCTGTGAAGTTTGAGGCAGATCGGACATTTTATGGCTGAGTTATAACAACTTCTATGTCCATGGCGAAACATCAAACTTTGTCAGGCCGCCACAGACACGCCCTTTAACGAAAACTCAAGATCTTCGCAATTTAACATGTTTAAGGCCTCTAGATCAGAATGACCAAATATAATGTTAATATCATTAAATCTCTAAGACGAGTTTGATACAAGTCATTTCCTGTTGCCAACAGGTGGCGCTGTGATTATAATAGAATGTTAGCCTTGAGATGTGTTCAGGCCAGGACTCTTATCGAATATGTGAAGTTTGAGGCAAATCGGACATTTTATGGCTGAGTTATAACAAGTTTTATATCCATGGCGAGACCTCGAAATTTGTCAGGCCGCCACGGACACGCCCTTCAACGAAAACTCAAGATCTTCGCAATTTAACATCGCTAAGGCCTTTATATTAGACTGACCGATTTTGCTGTTGATCTGTATAAATCTCTTGGAGGAGTTGGTTGTAGAGTACAGCATGACACTTCCTGTTGCCTGCAGGTGGCGCTATGACTATAACTGAATATGGGCATGTAGATGTCTTCAGGTCAGGAGTGTTATCACACATGTGAAGTTTGGGACAGATCGGACATTTTATGCCTAAGTTATAGCAACTTCCTTTTTCATGGCGAAACATCGAAATTTGCGAGGCCGCCACGGACACGCCCTCCGATGAAAACTCTAGATCTTCACAATTTAACGTCACAAAGGGCTTTAGATTAGACTCACCAAATTTGGTGTTGATCGGAATAAATCTCTAGGAGGAGTTCGTTCAAGTATGACACCTGAAAATGGCAAAAATGACACAAATTTTGCTGAGAAAATTAATAATAACCGACTTCCTGTTGGGTTTCGGATTTTATCTCAAGAGGCTTTTTTGTAGGTATTGGTGTGTTACATGTGTGTACCGATTTTTGTGCATGTACGATAATCACAGCAGAATGCGCACACCGCGGAACGTGTAAAGGTGGCGCTATTGAGCCATTTTGCCACACCCACTTCTGCAACCCATATCAGACGTCCATTTTCGCCAGGTCTGATGTGTGTGCAAAGTTTCGTTAGTTTTCGGGTATGTTTAGGCCCTCAAAAATGCGATTCATTCCGGATAAGAATAATAATAATAATAATAATAATAATTAAAGCTGCAAGCAGCGATGAACGGGCCCTCGCACACGGGCTCACCGCCGACTGGTGGCTTTTTGAACACAGCTAATGGTGGGCAGTATGCTTTTAATACAGTAAAAATACGAAAAATATGTCAAAGTCACTTAAATGTGCCAAATTTCCTGCTGCCAGCTGGTGGCGCTATGCCTATAACTGATTATTGGCATGTAGATGTGTTCAGGCTGGCACTTCCATCAAACATATGAAGTTTGGTGCAGATTGACCTTGGTATGTTTGAGTTAGTGAAATATATGATATATCCTGCTGCCAACAGGTGGCGCTATGATAATATCTGAATATTGGCCTTTAGGTGTCTTCAGGCCAGGACTCTTACAAAACCTGTGAAGTTTGAGGCAGATCAGACATTTTATGGCTGAGTTATAACAACTTCTATGTCCATGGCGAAACATCAAACTTTGTGACGCCGCCACGGACACGCCCTTTAACGAAAACTCAAGATCTTCACAATTTAACATCTCTAAGGCCTCTAGATCAGACTGAGCAAATATAAAGTTGATATCATTAAATCTCTAGGAGGAGTTTGCTACAAGTCATTTCCTGTTGCCAACAGGTGGCGCTGTGATTATAATAGAATATTGGCCTTCAGATTTGTTCAGGCCAGGACTATTATCGAATATGTGAAGTTTGAGGCAAATCGGACATTTTATGGCTGAGTTATAACAAGTTTTATATCCATGGCGAGACCTAGAAATTTGTCAGGCCGCCACGGACACGCCCTTCAACGAAAACTCAAGATCTTCGCAATTAAACATCACTAAAGCCTTTATATTAGACTGACCGATTTTGGTGTTGATATGTATAAATCTCTAGGAGGAGTTTGTTGCAGAGTACAGCATGACACTTCCTGTTGCCAGCAGGTGGCGCTATCACTATTACTGAATATGGACATATAGATGTTATCAGGTCAGGAGTGTTATCACACATGTGAAGTTTGGGGCAGATCGGACATTTTGTGCCTGAGTTATAACAACTTCCTTTTTCATGGCGAAGCATCGAAATTTGCCAGGCCGCCACGGACACGCCCTCCGATGAAAACTCTAGATCTTCGCAATTTAACGTCACAAAGGGCTTTAGATTAGACTCAGCAAATTTGGCGTTGATCCGAATAAATCTCTAGGAGGAGTTCGTTCAAGTATGACGCCTGAAAATGGCAAAAATGACACAAAATTTGCTGAGAAAATTAAAAATAACCGACTTCCTGTTGGGTGTCAAATTTTGCTCCAAGAGGCTTTTTTGTAGGTATTGGTGAGTTACATGTGTGTACCGATTTTCGTGCATGTACGTTAATCACAACTGAAAGCGCACACCGCGGAACGTGTAAAGGTGGCGCTATCGAGCCATTTTGCCACACCCATCTCTGAACCCCATATCAGACGTACATTTTCGCCAGGTTTGATGTGTGTGCAAAGTTTCATGAGTTTTCGGGTATGTTTAGGCCCTCAAAAATGCGATTCATTCCGGAGAAGAAGAATAATAATAATTAAAGCTGCAAGCAGCGATGAACGGGCCCTCGCACCCGGGCTCACCGCCGACCAGTGGCTTTAGGAAAACAGCAAACGGTGGGCAGTATGCTTTTAATACAGTAAATATAGGAGAAATATGTCATAAGTCACTTAAATGTGCCAAATTTCCCGCTGCCAGCTGGTGGCGCTATGCCTATAACTGATTATTGGCATGTAGATGTGTTCAGGCCAGCACTATTATCAAACATATGAAGTTTGGTGCAGATTGATTTTGGTATGTTTGAGTTAGTATATATGATATAATTTGCTGCCAACAGGTGGCGCTATGATAATATCTGAATATTGGCCTTTAGGGGTCTTCAGGCCAGGACTCTTACCAAACCTGTGAAGTTTGAGGCAGATCGGACATTTTATGGCTGAGTTATGACAACTTTTATATACACGGCGAAACATCAAACTTTGTCAGGCCGCCACAGACACGCCCTTTAATGAAAACTCAAGATCTTCACAATTTAACATCTCTAAGGCCTCGAGATCAGACTGACCAAATATAATGTTGATATCATTAAATCTCTAGGAGGAGTTTGGTACAAGTCATTTCCTGTTGCCAACAGGTGGCGCTGTGATTATAATAGAATATAGGCCTTCAGATTGGTTCAGGCCAGGACTCTTATCGAACATGTGAAGTTTGAGGCAAATCGGACATTTTATGGCTGAGTTATAACAAGATTTATATCCATGGTGAGACCACGAAATTTGCCAGGCCGCCACGGACACGCCCTTCAACGAAAACTCAAGATCTTCGCAATTTAACATCGCTAAAGCCTTTTTATTAGACTGACCGATTTTGGTGTTGATCTGATTAAATCTCCAGGAGGAATTTGTTGCAGAGTACAGCATGACACTTCCTGGTGCCTGCAGGTGGCGCTATGAGTAAAACTGAATATGGGCATGTAAATGTCTTCAGGTCAGGAGTGTTATCACACATGTGAAGTTTGGGGCAGATCGGGCATTTTATGCCTGAGTTATAGCAACTTCCTTTTTCATGGCGAAACATCGAAATTTGCGAGGCCGCCACGGACACGCCCTCTGATGAAAACTCTAGATCTTCGCAATTTAACGTCACAAAGGGCTTTAGATTAGACTCACCAAATTTGGTGTTGATCCGAATAAATCTCTAGGAGGAGTTCGTTCAAGTATGACGCCTGAAAATGGCAAAAATGACACAAATTTTGCTAAGAAAATTAATAATAACCGACTTCCTGTTGGGTTTCGGATTTTGTCCCAGGAGGCTTTTTTGTAGGTATTGGTGAGTTACATGTGTGTACCGATTTGCGTGCATGTACGTGAATCACAGCTGAAAGCGCACACCGCTGAACGTCTAAAGGTGGCGCTGTCGAGCCATTTTGCCACACCCACTTCTGAAACCCAAATCAGACGTAAATTTTCGCTAGGTTTGATGTGTGTGCAAAGTTTTGTGAGTTTTCGGGAATGTTTAGGTCCTCTAAAATGCGATTCATTTTGGAGAAGAATAATAATAATAATAATTAAAGCTGCAAGCAGCGATGAACGGGCCCTCGCACCCGGGCTCACCGCCGACCGGTGGCTTTAGGAAAACAGCAAACGGTGGGCAGTATGCTTTTAATACAGTAAATGTAGCAAAAATAGATCAAAGTCACTTAAATGTGCTAAACTTCCTGCTGCCAGCTGGTGGCGCTATGCCTATAACTGATTATTGGCATGTAGATGTGTTCAGGCAAGCACTTTCATCAAACATATGAAGTTTGGTGCAGATTGACCTTGGTATGTTTAAGTTAGTGCAAGATATGTTATATCCTGCTGCCAATAGGTGGCGCTATGATAATATCTGAATATTGGCCTTTAGATGTCTTCAGGCCAGGACTCTTACCAAACATGTGAAGTTTGAGACAGACTGGACATTTTATGGCTGAGTTATAACAACTTCTATGTCCATGGCGAAACATCAAACTTTGTCAGGCCACCACGGACACGCCCTTTGACGAAAACTCAAGATCTTCACAATTTAACATCTCTAAGGCTTCGAGATCAGACTGACCAAATATAATGTTGATATCATTAAGTCTCTAGGAGGAGTTTGATACAAGTCATTTCCTGTTGCCAACAGGTGGCGCTGTTATTATAATAGAATATTGGCCTTCAGATGTGTTCAGGCCAGGACTCTTATCGAATATGTGAAGTTTGAGGCAAATCGGACATTTTATGGCTGAGTTATAACAAGTTTTATATCCATGGCGAGACCTCGAAATTTGTCAGGCCGCCACGGACACACCCTTTACCGAAAACTCAAGATCTTCACAATTTAACATCACTAAGGCCTTTATATTAGACTGACCGATTTTGGTGTTGATCTGCATAAATCTCTAGGAGGAGTTGGTTGTAGAGTACAGCATGATACTTCCTGTTGCCTGCAGGTGGCGCTATGACTATAACTGAATATAGGCATGTAGATGTCTTCAGGTCAGGAGTGTTATAACACATGTGAAGTTTGGGACAGATCGGACATTTTATGCCTAAGTTATAGCAACTTCCTTTTTCATGGCGAAACATCGAAATTTGCGAGGCCGCCACGGACACGCCCTCCGATGAAAACTCTAGATCTTCACAATTTAACGTCACAAAGGGCTTTAGACTAGACTCTGCAAATTTGGCGTTGATCCGAATAAATCTGTAGGAGGAGTTCGTTCAAGTACGACGCCTGAAAATGGCAAAAATGACACAAATTTTGTTGAGAATATTAATATTAACCGACTTCCTGTTGGGTTCCGGATTTTGCTCCAAGAGGCTTTTTTGTAGGTATTGGTGTGTTACATGTGTGTACCGATTTGCGTGCATGTACGTGAATCACAGCTGAAAGCGCACACCGCTGAACGTCTAAAGGTGGCGCTGTCGAGCCATTTTGCCACACCCATCTCTGAAACCCATATCAGACGTAAATTTTCGCCAGGTTTGATGTGTGTGCAAAGTTTCATGAGTTTTCGGTTATGTCTAAGCCCTCAAAAATGCGATTCATTTTGGAGAAGAATAATAATAATAATAATAATAATAATAATTAAAGCTGCAAGCAGCGATGGTAGGGCCCTCGCACTCGGGCTCACCGCCGATCAGTGGCGAATGGTGGGCACTATGCTATTAACACAGAAAATGTAGGAGGAATATGTCAAAGTCATTGATATGTGCCAATCTTCCTTCTGCCAGCTGGTGGCGCTATGCCCATAACTGAATATTGGCATGCAGATGTGTTCAGGCCGGCGCTTTTATCAAACATATGAAGTTTGGTGAAGATTGAACATGGCATGCTTGAGTGTAAGTCATGACATATCCTGCTACCAACAGGTGGCGCTATTACGAAATATTGGCTTTTAGATGTCTTCAGGCCAGGACTGTTGGCAATCATGTCAAGTTTGGTGCAAATTGTACATTGCATTCTTAAGTTAGTGTAAAACAAGTAATTTGCTGTTGCCAGCTGGTGGCGCTATGACTGTAACTAAATATTGGCATGTAAATGTATTCAGGCCAGGACTCTTATCAAACATATTAAGTTTGGGGCTGATTGGACATTGCATGCCTGAGTTACAGTAACTTCCTGTTTCATTGCATTAAGAGTATGCTTTAGCACTTAGCTAAATGTTGCTAACATGTTTCTAGCATGTTGCTACCCTATTTAACACTTGTTGATATTTTTAAAATGTTGCTGGGCATCCACATCGGTATTAAACATGTGACTTTCTGTTGCCAGCAGGTGGCACTATGACTATAACTGAATATAGGCATGGGCTTGTGTTCAGACCAGGACTCTTATCAAACATATTAAGCTTGGGTCAGATTGGACATTGCATGCCTGAGTTACAGTAACTTCCTGTTTCATTGCATTAAGAGTATGCTTTAGCACTTAGCTAAATGTTGCTAACATGTTTCTAGCATGTTGCTACCCTATTTAACACTTGTTGATATTTTTAAAATGTTGCTTGGCATCCACAACAGTATTAAACATGTGACTTCCTGTTGCCAGCAGGTGGCACTATGACTATAACTGAATATGGGCATGGGCTTGTGTTCAGACCAGGACTCTTATCAAACATATTAAGCTTGGGTCAGATTGGACATTGTATGCATGAGTTACACTTATTTCTCTTTGTATTAATATCATGCTTTAGCTCTCAGCTAAGTGTTGCTAGCATGTTTTAACATGATTCTAGCATGATGCTAGCCTATTTAAAACTTGCTGACGCTTTTTATTATGTTGCTAGAAGTCCGTAACACCATTAAACGTCACTTCCTGTTGTCAGCAGGTGGCGCTGTGACTATAACTGAATATGGGCATGTATATATCTTCAGGCCAGGACTCTTATCAAACGTGAAGTTTGGGGCTGATTGGACATTGCATATCTGAGTTACAGTAACTTCCTGTTTTATGTCTTTAACAACATGCTTTAGCACTAAGTAAGTGTTGCTAGCATGTTTGAGTACGTTTTAAACTAGTTTAGCACTCAATGGCTTTTTTAGTGTGTTGCTAATAGTGTGTCACAGTGTTAAACATGTCACTTCCTGTTGACAGTAGGTGGCGCTATAACTATAACTGAATATTGGCATGTAGATATCTTCAGGCCAGGACTGTTATCAAACATGTGAAGTTTGGGGCTGAATGGACATTGCATGCCTGAGTTACAGTAACTTCCTGTTTCATTGCATTAAGAGTATGCTTTAGCACTTAGCTAAATGTTGCTAACATGTTATAGCATGTTGCTACCCTATTTAACACTTGTTGATATTTTTAAAATGTTGCTGGGCATCCACAACAGTATTAAACATGTGACTTCCTGTTGCCAGCAGGTGGCACTATCACTATAACTGAATATGGGCATGGGCTTGTGTTCAGACCAGGACTCTTATAAAACATATTAAGCTTGGGTCAGATTGGACATTGTATGCATGAGTTACACTTATTTTTCTTTGTATTAATATCATGCTTTAGCTCTCAGCTAAGTGTTGCTAGCATGTTTTAACATGATTCTAGCATGATGCTAGCCTATTTAAAACTTGCTGACGCTTTTTATTATGTTGCTAGGAGTCCGTTACACCATTAAAGTCACTTCCTGTTGTCAGCAGGTGGCGCTGTGACTATAACTGAATATGGGCATGTATATATCTTCAGGCCAGGACTCTTATCAAACGTGAAGTTTGGGGCTGATTGGACATTGCATGTCTGAGTTACAGTAACTTCCTGTTTTATGTCTTTAACAACATGCTTTAGCACTAAGTAAGTGTTGCTAGCATGTTTGAGTACGTTTTAAACTAGTTTAGCACTCAATGGCTTTTTTAGTGTGTTGCTAATAGTGTGTCACAGTGTTAAACATGTCACTTCCTGTTGACAGTAGGTGGCGCTATAACTATAACTGAATATTGGCATGTAGATATCTTCAGGCCAGGACTGTTATCAAACATGTGAAGTTTGGGGCTGATTGGACATTGCATGCCTGAGTTACAGTAACTTCCTGTTTCATTGCATTAAGAGTATGCTTTAGCACTTAGCTAAATGTTGCTAACATGTTATAGCATGTTTCTAGCATGTTGCTACCCTGTTTAACAGTTGTTGAATTTTTTTAAAATGTTGCTAGGCATCCACAACAGTATTAAACATGTGGCTTCCTGTTGCCAGCAGGTGGCACTATCACTATAACTGAATATGGGCATGGGCTTGTGTTCAGACCAGGACTCTTATCAAACATATTAAGCTTGGGTCAGATTGGACATTGTATGCATGAGTTACACTTATTTTTCTTTGTATTAATATCATGCTTTAGCTCTCAGCTAAGTGTTGCTAGCATGTTTTAACATGATTCTAGCATGATGCTAGCCTATTTAAAACTTGCTGACGCTTTTTATTATGTTGCTAGGAGTCCGTTACACCATTAAAGTCACTTCCTGTTGTCAGCAGGTGGCGCTGTGACTATAACTGAATATGGGCATGTAGATATCTTCAGGCCAGGACTCTTATCAAACGTGAAGTTTGGGGCTGATTGGACATTGCATGTCTGAGTTACAGTAACTTCCTGTTTTATGTCTTTAACAACATGCTTTAGCACTAAGTAAGTGTTGCTAGCATGTTTGAGTACGTTTTAAACTAGTTTAGCACTCAATGGCTTTTTTAGTGTGTTGCTAATAGTGTGTCACAGTGTTAAACATGTCACTTCCTGTTGACAGTAGGTGGCGCTATAACTATAACTGAATATTGGCATGTAGATATCTTCAGGTCAGGACTGTTATCAAACATGTGAAGGTTGGGGCTGATTGGACATTGCATGCCTGAGTTACAGTAACTTCCTGTTTCATTGCATTAAGACTATGCTTTAGCACTTAGCTAAATGTTGCTAACATGTTATAGCATGTTTCTAGCATGTTGCTACCCTGTTTAACAGTTGTTGAATTTTTTTAAAATGTTGCTAGGCATCCACAACAGTATTAAACATGTGGCTTCCTGTTACCAGCTGGTGGCGCTATGACTATAACTGAATACGGGCATGGGCGTGTGTTTAGGCCAGGATTCTTATCAAACATGTTAAGTTTGGGGCTGATTGGACATTGTATGCCTGAGTTAGAGTAACTTCCTGTTTCATTGTATTATTAGCATGCTTTAACATATTAGCTAAGTGTTGCTAGCATGCTTTATTATTTTTGTAGCATGTTGAATATTAAGTTTGGGTCAGATTCAACATTATATACATGAGTTACAGCAATTTCCTTTTGTATTTGTATTAATAGCATGCTTTAGCTCTTAGCTAAGTGTTGCTAGCATGTTTTAGCATGTTTGTAGCATGTTGCTAGCCTATTTAAGACTTGTTAACGCTTTTCAATATGTTTCTAGGAGTCCGTAACAGTGTTAAACATGTCATTTCCTGTTGTCAGCAGGTGGCGCTATGACTATAACTGAATATGGGCACTGACGTGTGTTCAGGACCGGACTGTCATCAAACATGTGAAGTTTGAGGCAGATCGGACATCGTATGTCTGAGTTATAGCAACTTCCTTTTTCATGGCGGAACATCAAAGTTTGTCCGGCCGCCACGGACACGCCCTTCGACGAAAACTCTAAAGCTTCGCAATTTAACATCGCAAAGGCCTTATGATGACACTCAGCAAATTTGAAGATGATCGGATAAAAACTGTAGGAGGAGTTCGTTAAAGTATGAGGCCTGAAAATGGCAAAAACTGCACAAAAATCGTACAGGAAATTCAATATAACGGACTTCCTGTTGGGTTTCGGATGTTGCACCAGGAGACTTTTTTGTAGGTATTGGTGTGTTACATATGTGTACCGAGTTTCGTACATGTACGTGAAACGTAGCTCGAGGGGCACTCCGTTGAAATTTTATAGGTGGCGCTATCGAGCCATTTTGCCACACCCACTTTTGAAAACCATATCAGATGTAAATTTTCGCCAGGTCTGATGCGTGTGCAAAGTTTCGTGAGTTTTCGGGCATGTTTAGGCCCTCAAAAAGACTTTTCATTTTGGAGAAGAAGAAGAAGAAGAAGAATAATAATTAAAGCTGCGAGCAGCGATGAACGGGCCCTCGCACCTGGGCTCACCGCCGACCGGGGGCTTCAGGAAATCAGCAAACGGTGGGCAGTATGCTTTTAAAACAGTAAATATAGAAAAAATATGTCATAAGTCATTTAAATATGCCAAACTTGCCGCTGCCAGATGGTGGCGCTATGCCTATAACTGATTATTGGCATGTAGATGTGTTCAGGCCAGCACTATTATCAAACATATGAAGTTTGGTGCAGATTGACCTTGGTATGTTTGAGTTAGTGAAAGATATGATATATCCTGCTGCCAACAAGTGGCGCTATGATAATATCTGAATATTGGCCTTTAGGTGTCTTCAGGCCAGGACTCTTACCAAACCTGTGAATTTTGTGGCAGATCAGACATTTTATGGCTAAGTTATAACAACTGAATGAAAACTCAAGATCCTCACAATTTAACATCTCTAAGGCCTCAAGATCAGACTGACCAAATATAATGTTGATTTAATTAAATGCAATCAATGCAAGGACTTCAGATAATGCCAACTGTGAACCAATATGCAAAATTTTCCCTATACTCTGATGATGATGATAAGAACATGATTCATGATGATAACAAAATGTTATTATTGCTTGCTTTACGTCCACCACTTCTGCTTAAATGTCATTGTTACCTATCTGTACAAGTTTTGTGTGGATATTGCTTTGCTGGTGACTCCTCCTGTTACAAGGCATCACTCTTAAGCGCTACATAACTAAGAATCAATAAGGAAGACGGTGCCCAGTTGGCACATGCATTCACAGTAACCCTCTGCTAGTTTGGATTTTAAGTTTACAGAATTGAAAGGGTTAGACTTTAAAATCAACACACAGACACATACACACAAAATATAAAATGTTGCCATCCAGTTTCATTTGTTAAAATTAACTATATTAGTTAACATGACCAATAAATAAATAGCATTTATTAATGTTAATTAATATTAAGCTAAAAGAAGTATTCATATAAAGTTTATGTACTGTGTATTAACATGAACATGAACGCAGTTCATGTGGGTGTACAGCAATACACAATAAAGTGCTCTATAAATGCTTCATTCTTTCAAAATATCTTTAAAAATCAAGTTGAGTATTTTAACGGGGTGATATATATATATATATATATATATATATATATATATATATATATATATATACATATATATAACTGATCTTAAAATTATGGTTTTCAGATGTTTTGAAGAGATAACAGTAACGTTTGTTTTGTTGTCAAAGTTTGTCTTAATTTTTTATTATTATTATTTTATATTCAATAAACAACACTATGTAAATATTGTCTATTAATGAAGATAAATTGATCATGCTAAAAAGTTGTATTTTTTTAAATCTTTTGCTATGTGACTGAATAGGACAAGTTCATGGTACAGTTAAGTAAAAAATAAATAAAAAACAACAACTGCAAAATACGAACAATGAAAGACTTAGTGACCCTTTATATTTTCTCAAAATATCAGACTCTCAAAGATCAGACATATTTATGTAATTACAATACATATGTGCATTTTTTGTTCAAAGATGGTCTGTAGGATGGCTCTCTACTCTGTCACCCTCTCTGCCTCTCACCCCTCCCCCCTGCAATAATGAGCTTCTCTGTGCCTGACTGAACGCACACACATACTGTAGAGACATTCACCAGAGTGACAGCAGGTTTCTGAGTTATTTTTTTAATTTTCTTTAATTCATTGAAGCTTGTATAAAATTTATATTTCCAGCACTTGCTCAGAATGATTAGATCTCTGTGTGAAAAAAGTTTTAAAGAGTTTGGATGCTGCACTTTAAAGATATAAAAAATTAGGGTTATGTTTTTTACTACATCTTTAAAAAATCACCACGTCAACACCGTTCGAGATATCCAAAATCCGCTCGCAATTTAACATCTTCAGAATCTTCTCTTCATGTTAAAAAAGTTTGGTGTGAACAGCTGGTTGTTCTTAGGAGTAGTGTGAATTTGTTTACTACCTGATTTTTCAAAAAATCCACCTTCAAATCAAAATAGCCGGCTTTCTGTTGGTCTTAGCTAATGAGTTTGATTTAGAAAGTTGTCCAGATTGATGAGAACAATATAAGTACAGAGTTTGGTGACTGTAGGAAAAACTAACCCCCCAACTTTTGTCAAAAGATGGCGCTATAGAGTGCCTGCTCCACGCCCATTTATGACCTTTTGCCAGTGTCTAATTATTATTAATATTGATGTGTGTGTTGAGTTTCATGAAATTCTAAGCATGTTATCTGCCTCGAAAAGACAGGAATGTAATTTTAAAGTTTGACACGTTGCCATGGCAACAGCATTTGATTTATCATCGACCCCTTTACATATTCTTATTGGCCGTGTTTTGACATGATTTTGATGAAGTTTAAAGAAAATCGATTAAAATTAAGAGGCTGATTTCAAAGCATTTTGAAAATGACACGTTTCCTGCTGCCAGTTGGTGGCGCTATAACTTTGACTCATAATAGTCACATTTATGGAATCGTCATCATACAAGGAACAAACTGGTGAAGTTTCATCAGAATCAGGCAATGTGTGCAACAGTTATTAGACACTTCCTGTTTCTCATTTCTCGCCATAACTTTGTCGCCTTGCCACGGCCAAACCGTTCGAGATATCAAAAATCTCCTCGCAATTTAGCGTCCCCAATGTCTTGAGATCATGCTGACCGAGTTTGGTGACAATCCCATGGAATTCCTGGGAGGAGTACGTTAAATTCCAGAGCATGCGCTTTTTAAACAGCCCTAAATATCTCACTTCCTGTTGCGTGGAGCCCATGACATAGAGTACAAAAGTTGTTCAGCTCGATGAGTTCTATATGTGTACCGAGTTTCATATCAATACGTGCAAGTATGTGTGCGCAGTACATCAAGTTTTCAAACTGTGTTCCAGGGGGCGCTGTAGAGGCCCTGAACAACGCCCGGGTCCCAGCCTCTGTGGCGTCCGGACGACGGCAGATTCCAACGTGTGTGCAAATTTTCAAGAGTTTTTGAGTATGTTAAGGCCCCCAAAAGTGCCCCAACGGTTGAAAAAAAATAAAAATAAAAAAAAAAAAAAAACAAATAAGAATCCTTAGAAGAACAATAGGGCCTTCGCCCTTTTGGGCTCGGGCCCTAATAAACGGAGCAATTCCAATAGGGTCCTCGCACTGTAGTGCTCGGGCCCTAATAATAATAATAATAAACGGAGCAGATTCAATAGGGTCCTCACACCATCGGTGCTCGGGCCCTAATTAAAGCTGCAAGCAGCGATGAACGGGCCCTCGCACACGGGCTCACCGCCGACCGGTGGCTTTAGGAACACAGCAAATGGTGGGTAGTATGCTTTTAATACAGTAAAAATATGAGAAATATGTCAAAGTCACTTAAATGTGCCAAATTTCCTGCTGCCAGCTGGTGGCGCTATGCCTATAACTGATTATTGGCATGTAGATGTGTTCAGGCCACCACTTTCATCAAACATATGAAGTTTGGTGCAGATTGACCTTGGTATGTTTGAGTTAGTGAAATATATGATATATCCTGCTGCCAACAGGTGGCGCTGTGATTATAATAGAATATTGGCCTTCAGATGTGTTCAGGCCAGGACTCTTATCGAATATGTGAAGTTTGAGACAAATCGGACATTTTATGGCTGAGTTATATCAAGTTTTATATCCATGGTGAGACCTCGAAATTTGTCAGGCCGCCACGGACACGCCCTTTACCGAAAACTCAAGATCTTCACAATTTAACATCACTAAGGCCTTTATATTAGACTGACCGATTTTGGTGTTGATCTGTATAAATCTCTAGGAGGAGTTGGTTGTAGAGTAAAGCATGACACTTCCTGTTGCCAGCAGGTGGCGCTATGACTATAACTGAATATGGATATGTAGATGTCATCAGGTCAGGAGTGTTATCACACATGTGAAGTTTGGGACAGATCGGACATTTTATGCCTAAGTTATAGCAACTTCCTTTTTCATGGCGAAACATCGAAAATTGCGAGGCCGCCACGGACACGCCCTCCGATGAAAACTCTAGATCTTCACAATTCAACGTCACAAAGGGCTTTAGATTAGACTCACCAAATTTGCTGTTGATCGGAGTAAATCTCTAGGAGGAGTTCGTTCAAGTACGACGCCTGAAAATGGCTAAAATGACACAAATTTTGCTAAGAAAATTAATAATAACCGACTTCCTGTTGGGTTTCGGATTTTGTCCCAGGAGGCTTTTTTGTAGGTATTGGTGAGTTACATGTGTGTACCGATTTTCATGCATGTACGTGAATCATAGCTGAAAGCGCACACCGCGGAACGTGTAAAGGTGGCGCTATCGAGCCGTTTTGCCACACCCATCTCTGAAACCCATATCAGACATCCATTTTCGCCAGGTTTGATGTGTGTGCAAAGTTTCATGAGTTTTCAGGTATGTTTAGGCCCTCAAAAATGCGATTCATTCCGGAGAAGAAGAATAATAATAATAATAATAAACGAAGCAGATCCAATAGGGTCCTCACACCATCGGTGCTCGGGCCCTAATAAGAAACGGAGCAGATCCAATAGGGTCCTCACACCATCGGTGCTCGGGCCCTAATAATAAACGGAGCAGATTCAATAGGGTCCTCACACCATCGGTGCTCGGGCCCTAATTAAAGCTGCAAGCAGCGATGAACGGGCCCTCGCACACGGGCTCACCGCCGTTCGGTGGCTTTAGGAAAACAGCAAACGGTGGGCAGTATGCTTTTAATACATTAAATGTAGGAAAAATAGATCAAAGTCACTTAAATGTGCCAAATTTCCTGCTGCCAGCTTGTGGCGCTATGCATATAACTGATTATTGGCATGTAGATGTGTTCATGCCACCACATTCATCAAACATATGAAGTTTGGTGCAGATTGACCTTGGTATGTTTGAGTTAGTGAAAGATATGATATATCCTGCTGCCAACAGGTGGCGCTATGATAATATCTGACTATTGGCCTTTAGGTGTCTTCAGGCCAGGACTCTTACCAAACCTGTGCAGTTTGAGGCAGATCGGACATTTTATGGCTGAGTTATAACAACTTCTATGTCCATGGCGAAACATCAAACTTTGTCAGGCCGCCACAGACACGCCCTTTAACGAAAACTCAAGATCTTCGCAATTTAACATCTTTAAGGCCTCTAGATCAGAATGACCAAATATAATGTTAATATCATTAAATCTCTAAGAGGAGTTTTATACAAGTCATTTCCTGTTGCCAACAGGTGGCGCTGTGATTATAATAGAATGTTGGCCTTGAGATGTGTTCAGGCCAGGACTCTTATCGAATATGTGAAGTTTGAGGCAAATCGGACATTTTATGGCTGAGTTATAACAAGTTTTATATCCATGGCGAGACCTCGAAATTTGTCAGGCCGCCACGGACACGCCCTTTACCGAAAACTCAAGATCTTTACAATTTAACATCGCTAAGGCCTTTATATTAGACTGACCGATTTTGGAGTTGATCTGTATAAATCTCTAGGAGGAGTTGGTTGTAGAGTACAGCATGACACTTCCTGTTGCCTGCAGGTGGCGCTATGACTATAACTGAATATGGGCATGTAGATGTCTTCAGGTCAGGAGTGTTATCACACTTTTGAAGTTTGGGACAGATCGGACATTTTATGCCTAAGTTATAGCAACTTCCTTTTTCATGGCGAAACATCGAAATTTGCGAGGCCGCCACGGACACGCCCTCCGATGAAAACTCTAGATCTTCACAATTTAACGTCACAAAGGGCTTTAGATTAGACTCACCAAATTTGGTGTTGATCGGAATAAATCTCTAGGAGGAGTTCGTTCAAGTATGACACCTGAAAATGGCAAAAATGACACAAATTTTGCTGAGAAAATTAATAATAACCGACTTCCTGTTGGGTTTCGGATTTTATCTCAAGAGGCTTTTTTGTAGGTATTGGTGTGCTACATGTGTGTACCGATTTTTGTGCATGTACGATAATCACAGCTGAATGCGCACACCGCGGAACGTGTAAAGGTGGCGCTATTGAGCCATTTTGCCACACCCACTTCTGCAACCCATATCAGACGTCCATTTTCGCCAGGTCTGATGTGTGTGCGAAGTTTCGTTAGTTTTCGGGTATGTCTAGGCCCTCAAAAATGCGATTCATTCCGGATAAGAATAATAATAATAATAATAATTAAAGCTGCAAGCAGCGATGGTAGGGCCCTCGCACTTGGGCTCACCGCCGATCGGTGGCGAATGGTTGGCACTATGCTATTAACTCAGAAAATGTAGGAGGAATATGTCAAAGTCATTGATATGTGCCAATCTTCCTTCTGCCAGCTGGTGGCGCTATGCCTATAACTGAATATTGGCATGCAGATGTGTTCAGGCCAGTGCTTTTATCAAACATATGAAGTTTGGTGAAGCTTGAACATGGCATGCTTGAGTGTAAGTCATGACATATCCTGCTGCCAACAGGTGGCGCTATTACAAAATATTGGCTTTTAGATGTCTTCAGGCCAGGACTATTGGCAAACATGTCAAGTTTGGTGCAAATTGTACATTGCATGCTTAAGTTAGTGTAAAACAAGTAATTTGCTGTTGCCAGCTGGTGGCGCTATGACTATAACTAAATATTGGCATGTAAATGTATTCAGGCCAAGACTCTTCTCAAACATATTAAGTTTGGGGCTGATTGGACATTGCATGCCTGAGTTACAGTAACTTCCTGTTTCATTGCATTAAGAGTATGCTTTAGCACTTAGCTAAATGTTGCTAACATGTTTCTAGCATGTTGCTACCCTATTTAACACTTGTTGATATTTTTAAAATGTTGCTGGGCATCCACAATAGTATTAAACATGTGACTTCCTGTTGCCAGCAGGTGGCACTATCACTATAACTGAATATGGCCATGGGCTTGTGTTCAGACCAGGACTCTTATCAAACATATTAAGCTTGGGTCAGATTGGACATTGTATGCATGAGTTACACTTATTTTTCTTTGTATTAATATCATGCTTTAGCTCTCAGCTAAGTGTTGCTAGCATGTTTTAACGTGATTCTAGCATGATGCTAGCCTATTTAAAACTTGCTGACGCTTTTTATTATGTTGCTAGGAGTCCGTAACACCATTAAACGTCACTTCCTGTTGTCAGCAGGTGGCGCTGTGACTATAACTGAATATGGGCATGTATATATCTTCAGGCCAGGACTCTTATCAAACGTGAAGTTTGGGGCTGATTGGACATTGCATGTCTGAGTTACAGTAACTTCCTGTTTTATGTCTTTAACAACATGCTTTAGCACTAAGTAAGTGTTGCTAGCATGTTTGAGTACGTTTTAAACTAGTTTAGCACTCAATGGCTTTTTAGTGTGTTGCTAATAGTGTGTCACAGTGTTAAACATGTCACTTCCTGTTGACAGTAGGTGGCGCTATAACTATAACTGAATATTGGCATGTAGATATCTTCAGGCCAGGACTGTTATCAAACATGTGAAGTTTGGGGCTGATTGGACATTGCATGCCTGAGTTACAGTAACTTCCTGTTTTATTGCATTAAGAGTATGCTTTAGCACTTAGCTAAATGTTGCTAACATGTTATAGCATGTTTCTAGCATGTTGCTACCCTGTTTAACAGTTGTTGAATTTTTTTAAAATGTTGCTAGGCATCCACAACAGTATTAAACATGTGGCTTCCTGTTACCAGCTGGTGGCGCTATGACTATAACTGAATACGGGCATGGGCATGTGTTTAGGCCAGGATTCTTATCAAACATGTTAAGTTTGGGGCTGATTTGACATGTTATGCCTGAGTTAGAGTAACTTCCTGTTTTATTGTATTATTATCATGCTTTAGCATATTAGCTAAGTGTTGCTAGCATGCTTTATTATTTTTGTAGCATGTTGAATATTAAGTTTGGGTCAGATTCAACAGTATATACATGAGTTACAGCAATTTCCTTTTGTATTTGTATTAATAGCATGCTTTAGCTCTTAGCTAAGTGTTGCTAGCATGTTTTAGCATGTTTGTAGCATGTTGCTAGCCTATTTAAGACTTGTTAACGCTTTTCAATATGTTGCTAAGAGTCCGTAACAGTGTTAAACATGTCATTTCCTGTTGTCAGCAGGTGGCGCTATGACTATAACTGAATTTGGGCACTGACGTGTGTTCAGGACCGGACTGTCATCAAACATGTGAAGTTTGAGGCAGATCGGAC
Organism: Garra rufa; assembly: GCF_049309525.1. NCBI lineage: Eukaryota > Metazoa > Chordata > Actinopteri > Cypriniformes > Cyprinidae > Garra > Garra rufa. The sequence goes on from NW_027394293.1 coordinate 79,506, forward strand.
ATCGTATGCCTGAGTTATAGCAACTTCCTTTTTCATGGCGAAACATCAAAGTTTGTCAGGCCGCCACGGACACGCCCTTCGACGAAAACTCTAAAGCTTCGCAATTTAACATCGCAAAGGCCTTATGATGACACTCAGCAAATTTGAAGATGATCGGATAAAAACTGTAGGAGGAGTTCGTTAAAGTACGAGGCCTGAAAATGGCAAAAACTGCACAAAAATCGTACAGGAAATTCAATATAACGGACTTCCTGTTGGGTTTCGGATGTTGCACCAGGAGACTTTTTTGTAGGTATTGGTGTGTTACATATGTGTACTGAGTTTCGTACATGTACGTGAAACGTAGCTCGAGGCGCACTCCGTTGAAATTTTATAGGTGGCGCTATCGAGCCATTTTGTCACACCCACTTTTGAAAACTATATCAGATGTAAATTTTCGCCAGGTCTGATGCGTGTACAAAGTTTCGTGAGTTTTCGGGCATGTTTAGGCCCTCAAAAAGACTTTTCATTTTGGAGAAGAAGAAGAAGAAGAATAATTAAAGCTGCAAGCAGCGTTGACCGGGCCCTCGCCGTCTGGCAGTCGCCATCCCGATAGCATCAGGAAAACGGTGCCCAGTTGGCACATGCATTCACAATAACCCTTTGGACTAACACTAACTGTCTCTCCTCCTGTCTGACTCTTTCTCCTACCACCCATCCCACCTCCTTACACTCAGCCACTTACCACACAAACACACACATAGAGTGCAGAGCAGAGTGAGATCAGATTTGTTTTTTAATTTTCTTTCATTCGTGGAGTTTTGTATAATTATGAAATGAACTGTGTTTAATCAGAATGAATAGTTATTTGTATGAAAAAAGTTTCACAGAGTTAGGATGCTGCACTTTAAATATATAATAAATCATTGAAAATTGAAAATGGAAAATAAAATTCTAGGCACGCTATCTGCCTCAAAAACACAGGAAACAAATATTTGAATGTATTTTGTATTTTTATTTATTTGCCATGGCAACAGCATTTGATGCATCAGGGACGCCTTTACAGACTCTCATCGGCCGTGTTTTTACATCATTCTGATGAAGTTTGAAGAAAATCTAGTACAAATATATTGTTCGTTGTTCGTTCGTGTGTTAGTTCATTAACCAATGTTAACAAAAGAGACCCTATTTTAAATAGTTACCATGTTTTATGATCTACATCCATTTTTAAATATTATTTTAATGATCTATAAGCATCTGTGAAATAATTATAAACAAATATATTAAAAATAAATACATATTAACTTAGTTGATGTATTTGTTTCTCATTCTAATTAAGTGAACTGAGCAGTATAGTGTCATACTTATAAGATTTTTATTCTATCAGTGAGATTGTATATATGTATATAAATCATATAATTTTTCCTTAAAAGATTAAAAAAAGATTTTAATGCTCTTTAAGCACCTATACAAAATAATTATGTAAAAGTACACTGACAGTACAGTCTATATCAACTGATTCTATGGATTATTTTCATTCTTATACACTGAGAATGAGCTAAATAGCATTAGAGGTCAAACGATTCCTTATCTTATGAGGACCTCTAGTGTTCATCCCTGGTATTAGAGCTTTAATCTGACAAATTTATGTGACACTTTTAATGTTTTTGGGGCCTCTGAGCATGATAACATTTTGAAACTACACGTATTTCCTAAGAATTTCTTGTTCTTTATATGTAAAAAGTTTTGATGAGTTAGAATAATGCAATTTAAAGATATATGAAAATAACTCTTCATCTTTTTTATTGTTACTTTCATAAATCACCACATCAACACCGTTCAAGATGTCCCAAAGCCGTTCACAATTTAACATCTTCAGTATCTTGGCATCATGTTGACAAAGTTTGGTGTGAACTGTCTGATTCTGCTATGAGTGATATGAATTTATTCACAGCTATATTTAAAAACACAGGAAACAAATGTTAAAGTTTGACATGTTGCCATGGCAACAGTATTTGATGTATCAAGGACCCCTTCACAGATTCTCATCGGCCGTGTTTTGATATTATTCTGATGAAGTTTGAAGCAAATTGAGTAAAATTAAGAGGTTGATTTAAAAGCGTTTTGCAAGCAACACACTTCCTGCTGCCAGTTGGTGGCGCTATAACTTTGACTCATAATAGTCACATCTCTGTGATCGGTATCATACGACGAACAAACTGCTTAAGTTTGGTCAAAATCAGATAAAGTGTGTCAAAATTATTAGACATTTCCTGTTTCTCATTTCTCGCCATAATTTGTCGCCCTGCCACGGCCAAACCGTTCGAGATACCAAAAATCCCCTGGCAATTTTGCATTCCCAATATCTTGAGATCATGCTGACCGAGTTTGGTGGCCATCGGTGGAAAGGTCTAGGAGGAGTATTTCAAATTCCACAGCTTGATTTTTCCAAAAATCCATATTTAAATAAAAATAGCTGACTTCCTGTTGGTCGTAGCTAATGGGTGTAAATTAGAAAGTTGTCCGGCTTGATGAGTCCAATATATGTACCGAGTTTGGTGACTGTAGGACAAAGTAACCCCCCAACTTTTGTCAAAAGGTGGCGCTATGGAGCGCCTGCTCCACGCCCATTTATGGGCTTTTATCAGTGTTTAACTGTCATTAATACAGATGTGTGTATTGAGTTTCATGAAATTCTAAGCATTTTAAGTGGCTCAAAAACACAAAAAACTAAAGTTAAAGTTTGACACGTTGCCATGGCAACATGATAAAAGTTATGGATAACGCCCTTCACAGATTCTTATCGGTCGTGTTTTGACATTATTGTGATGAAGTTTGAAGCAAATTGAGTGAAATTAAGAGGCTGAGTTTAAAGCGTTTCAAAAACGTCACGCTTTCTGCTGCCAGTTGGTGGCGCTATAACTTTGACTCATAATAGTCACATCTCTGTGATCGGCATCAGACGATGAACAAACTGCTGAAGTTTGGTCAAAATCAGACAAAGTATGTCAAAGTTATTAGGCACTTCCTGTTTCTCATTTCTCGCCATAAATTTGTCGCCCCGTCACGGTCAAACCGTTCGAGATATCAAAAATCCCCTGGCAATTTTGCGTCCCCAATGTCTTGAGATCATGCTGACCGAGTTTGGTGGCCATCGGTGGAAAGGCCTAGTAGGAGTATTTCAAATTCCATTGCATGCACTTTTTAGACATCCCTGAATAGCCGACTTCCTGTTTGGCGAAGCACGGACTATGAGTGTGAAATTTGTTCGGCCCGATGAGGTCTATATGTGTATGAATTTTGGTGACTGTAGGTCAACCGTTGTGCGTTCCAGAGCCCTTCAAAAGTCGCAATTTTTAACGCTGTGCCATGCCCCCCCCAGGTGACCCCCCCATGTCAAAGTCTGTCCGGCCCTGATGGCCGCAGGTTCCAATGTGTGTGCAAAGTTTCAAGAGTTTTCGTGTATGTTAAGGCCCCCGAAATCCCCCAAAACATTGAAAAAAAAATAATAATAATAATAATAATCCTTAGAAAAACAATAGGGCCTTCGCCCTTTTGGGCTCGGGCCCTAATTAAAGCTGCGAGCAGCGATGAACGGGCCCTCGCACCTGGGCTCACCGCCGACCGGTGGCTTCAGGAAATCAGCAAACGGTGGGCAGTATGCTTTTAAAACAGTAAATATAGAAAAAATATGTCATAAGTCATTTAAATGTGCCAAACTTGCCGCTGCCAGATGGTGGCGCTATGTCTATAACTGATTATTGGCATGTAGATGTGTTCAGGCCAGCACTATTATCAAACATATGAAGTTTGGTGCAGATTGACCTTGGTATGTTTGAGTTAGTGAAAGATATGATATATCCTGCTGCCAACAGGTGGCGCTATGATAATATCTGAATATTGGTCTTTAGGTGTCTTCAGGCCAGGACTCTTACCAAACCTGTGAATTTTGTGGCAGATCAGACATTTTATGGCTAAGTTATAACAACTCAATGAAAACTCAAGATCTTCACAATTTAACATCTCTAAGGCCTCAAGATCAGACTGACCAAATATAATGTTGATTTAATTAAATGCAATCAATGCAAGGACTTCAGATAATGCCAACTGTGAACCAGTATGCTACAAATTCCCCATTTTCTGATGATGATGATAAGAACATGATTCATGATGATAGAAAAATATTATTATTGCTTGCTTTACGTCCACCACTTCTGCTTAAATGTCATTGTTGCCTATCTGTACAATTTTTGTGTGGATATTGCTTTGCTGGTGACTCCTGTTATAAGACATCACTCTTAAGTGCTACATAACTAAGAATCAATAATGAAGACGGTGCCCAGTTGGCACATGCATTCAAAGTAACCATCTGCTAGTTTGGATTTTAAGTTTACAGAATTGAAAGGGTTAGACTTTAAAATCAACACACAGACACATACACACAAAATATAAAATGTTGCCATCCAGTTTCATTTGTTAAAATTAACTATATTAGTTAACATGACCAATAAATAAATAGCATTTATTAATGTTAATTAATATTAAGCTAAAAAAAAAAATTCATATAAAGTTTATGTACTGTGAATTAACATGAACATGAACACAGTTCATGTGGGTGTACAGCAATACACAATAAAGTGCTCTATAAACGCTTCATTCTTTCAAAATATCTTTAAAAATCAAGTTGAGTATTTTAACGGGGTGATTATATATATATATATATATATATAACTGATCTTAAAATTATGGTTTTCAGATGTTTTGAAGAGATAACAGTAACGTTTGTTTTGTTGTCAAAGTCTGTCTTAATTTTTTATTATTATTATTTTATATTCAATAAATAACACTATGTAAATATTGTCTATCAATGAAGATAAATTGATCATGCTAAAAAGTTGTATTTTTAAAATCTTTTGCTATGTGACTGAATAGGACAAGTTCATGGTACAGTTAAATAAAAATAAATAAAAAACAACAACTGCAAAATACGAACAATGAAAGACTTAGTGACCCTTTATATTTTCTCAAAATATCAGACTCTCAAAGATCATACATATTTATGTAATTACACTACATACGTGCATTTTTTGTTCAAAGATGGTCTGTAGGATGACTCTCTACTCTGTCACCCTCTCTGCCTCTCACCCCTCCCCCCTGCAATAATGAGCTTCTCTGTGCCTGACTGAACGCACACACATACTGTAGAGACATTCACCAGAGTGACAGCAGGTTTCTGAGTTATTTTTTTAATTTTCTTTAATTCATTGAAGCTTGTATAAAATTTATATTTCCAGCACTTGCTCAGAATGATTAGATCTCTGTGTGAAAAAAGTTTTAAAGAGTTTGGATGCTACACTTTAAAGATATAAAAAATTAGGGTTATGTTTTCTACTACATCTTTAAAAAATCACCACGTCAACACCGTTCGAGATATCCAAAATCCGCTCGCAATTTAACATCTTCAGAATCTTCTCTTCATGTTAAAAAAGTTTGGTGTGAACAGCTGGTTGTTCTTAGGAGTAGTGTGAATTTGTTTACTACCTGATTTTTCAAAAAATCCTCCTTCAAATCAAAATAGCCGGCTTTCTGTTGGTCTTAGCTAATGAGTTTGATTTAGAAAGTTGTCCAGATTGATGAGAGCAATATAAGTACAGAGTTTGGTGACTGTAGGAAAAACTAACCCCCCAACTTTTGTCAAAAGATGGCGCTATAGAGTGCCTGCTCCACGCCCATTTATGACCTTTTGCCAGTGTCTAACTATAATTAATATTGATGTGTGTGTTGAGTTTCATGAAATTCTAAGCATGTTATCTGCCTCGAAAAGACAGGAATGTAATTTTAAAGTTTGACACGTTGCCATGGCAACAGCATTTGATTTATCATCGACCCCTTTACATATTCTTATCGGCCGTGTTTTGACATGATTTTGATGAAGTTTAAAGAAAATCGAGTAAAATTAAGAGGCTGATTTCAAAGCATTTTGAAAATGACACGTTTCCTGCTGCCAGTTGGTGGCGCTATAACTTTGACTCATAATAGTCACATTTATGGAATCGGCATCATACAAGGAACAAACTGGTGAAGTTTGATCAGAATCAGGCAATGTGTGCAACAGTTATTAGACACTTCCTGTTTCTCATTTCTCGCCATAACTTTGTCGCCTTGCCACGGCCAAACCGTTCGAGATATCAAAAATCTCCTCGCAATTTAGCGTCCCCAATGTCTTGAGATCATGCTGACCGAGTTTGGTGACAATCCCATGGAATTCCTGGGAGGAGTACGTTAAATTCCAGAGCATGCGCTTTTTAAACAGCCCTAAATATCTCACTTCCTGTTGCGTGGAGCCCATGACATAGAGTACAAAAGTTGTTTGGCTCAGTGAGATCTATATGTTTACCGAGTTTCATATCAATACGCGCAAGTATGTGTGCGCAGTACATCAAGTTTTCAAACTGTGTTCCAGGGGGCGCTGTAGAGGCCCTGAACCACGCCCGGGTCCCAGCCTCTGTGGCGTCCGGACGACGGCAGATTCCGACGTGTGTGCAAATTTTCAAGAGTTTTTGAGTATGTTAAGGCCCCCAAAAGTGCCCCAACGGTTGAAAAAAAATAAAAAAAAAAAAAAAAATAAGAATCCTTAGAAGAACAATAGGGCCTTCGCCCTTTTGGGCTCGGGCCCTAATAAACGGAGCAATTCCAATAGGGTCCTCGCACTGTAGTGCTCGGGCCCTAATTAAAGCTGCAAGCAGCGATGAACGGGCCCTCGCACCCAGGCTCACCGCCGACCGGTGGCTTTAGGAAAACAGCAAACGGTGGGCAGTATGCTTTTAATACAGTAAATATATGAGAAATATGTCATAAGTCATTTAAATGTGCCAAACTTCCCATTGGCAGCTGGTGGCGCTATGCCTATAAATGGCATGTAGATGTGTTCAGGCCAGCACTATTATCAAACATATGAAGTTTGGTGCAGATTGACCTTGGTATGTTTGAGTTAGTGAAAGATATGATATATCCTGGTGTCAACAGGTGGCGCTATGATAATATCTGAATATTGGCCTTTAGGTGTCTTCAGGCCAGGACTCTTACCAAACCTCTGAAGTTTGAGGCAGATCAGACATTTTATGGCTGAGTTATTACACCAGTTATTACAGTTATTACATGTCCATGGCAAAACATCAAACTTTGTCAGGCCGCCACGGACACGCCCTTTACTCACCTTTACCTTTACCCTTTAACTCAAGATCTTCACAATTTAACATCTCTAAGGCCTCTAGATCAGACTGACCAAATATAATGTTGATTTCATTAAATGTCTAGGAGGAGTTTGCTATAAACCTAATCCCCTGCAAGGACTTCAGATAATGCCAACTGTGAACCAAATGTGAACATTTTCCCTATATTCTGATGATGATGATAAGAACATGTAATTCATGATGATAACAAAATGTTATTATTGCTTGCATTACATTCACCACTTCTGCTTAAATCGTTACCTATCTGTACAATTTGTATGTGGATATTGCTTTGCTGGTGACTCCTGTTATAAGACATCACTCTTAAGCGCTACATAACTAAGAATCAATAAGGAAAACGGTGCACAGTTGGCAAATGCATTCACAGTAACCCCTCTGCTAGTTTGGATTTTAAGTTTACTGAATTGAAAGGGTTACACTTTAAAATCAACACAGAGACACATACACACAATATATAAAATGTTGCCATCCAGTTTCATTTGTTTACATTAACTATATTAGTTAACATGAACAATAATTAAATAGCATTTATTAATGTTAATTAATATTAAGCTAAAAAAAAAGTATTCATATATTGTTTAAAGGTAAATTAGTTTATGTACTGTGAATTAACATGAACATGAACACAGTTCATGTGGGTGTACAGCAATACACAAAGTGCTCTATAAACGCTTAATTCTTTCAAAATATCTTTAAAAATCAAGTTGAGTGTTTTAATGGGGCGATATATATATAACTGATCTTCAAATGATGGTTTTCGGATGTTTTGAACAGATAACAGCAAAGTTTGTTTTGTTGTCAAAGTTTGTCTTGAAATTTTTAATTATTATAATTTTATATTCAATAAATAACACTATGAAAATATTGTCTACAATGAAGATTATTCACTCATGCTTAAAAGTTGTATTTTTCTTAATCTTTTGCTATGTGACTGAATAGGACAAGTTCATGGTACAGTTCAGTAAAAATAAATAAAAAACAACAACTGCAAAATACAAACAATGAAAGATTTAATGACCCTTTATATTTTCTCAAAATATCAGACATATTTATGTCGATTACGCTACAGCAATGTGCATCTTCCTCAAAGATGGTCTTAAGCAAAACAGCATGTTCCACTGGTCTCTCTCCCTTACACCCCTCCCCCCTTCAGTCACTCTTCAGTGACTCAATGGTGACTGAACACAGACAGGCACAGGCAGAGTGACAGCAGGTTTCTAATTTCTTTTTTTAATTTTCTTTAATTCATAGAAGCTTGTATAAAATTGATATTTACACCACTTGCTCAGAATGATAAGATCTCTGTGTGAAAAAAGTTGTAAAGAGTTTGGATGCTGCACTTTAAAGATATAAAAAAATTACGGTTATGTTTTTTACTACATCTTTAAAAAATCACCACGTCAACACCGTTCAAGATATCCCAAATTCGCTCGCAATTTAACATCTTCAGAATCTTCTCTTCATGTTAAAAAAGTTTGGTGTGAATACCTTATTTTTCTTAGAAGGAGTGTGAATTTGTTTACAGCCTGATTTTTCCAAAAATCCACATTCAAATCAAAATAGCCGGCTTCCTGTTGGTCTTAGCTAATGAGTTTGATTTAGAAAGTTGTCCAGATTGATGAGAACAATATATGTACAGAGTTTGGTGACTGTAGGAAAAACTAACCCCCCAACTTTTGTCAAAAGATGGCGCTATAGAGTGCCTGCTCCACGCCCATTTATGACCTTTTGCCAGTGTCTAACTATCATTAATATTGACGTGTGTGTTGAGTTTCATGAAATTCTAAGCATGTTATCTGCCTCGAAAAGACAGGAATCAAATTTTAAAGTTTGACACGTTGCCATGGCAACAGCATTTGATTTATCATCGACCCCTTTACATATTCTCATCGGCCGTGTTTTGACATTATTTTGATGAAGTTTGAAGAAAATCAAGTAAAATTAAGAGGCTGATTTCAAAGGATTTTGAAAATGTCACGCTTCCTGCTGCCAGTTGGTGGCGCTATAACTTTGACTCATAATAGTCACATTTATGGAATCGGCATCATACAACGAACAAACTGGTGAAGTTTCATAAGAATCAAGCAATGTGTGCAACAGTAATTAGACACTTCCTGTTTCTCATTTCTCGCCATAACTTTGTCGCCTTGCCACGGCCAAACCGTTCGAGATATCAAAAATCCCCTCGCAATTTAGCGTCCCCAATGTCTTGAGATCATGCTGACCGAGTTTGGTGACAATCCTATGGAAACCCTGGGAGGAGTACGTTAAATTCCAGAGCATGCGCTTTTTAAACAGCCCTAAATATCTCACTTCCTGTTGCGTTCAGCCCATGACATAGAGTACAAAAGTTGTTTGGCTCAGTGAGATCTATATGTGTACCGAGTTTCATATCAATACGTGCAAGTATGTGTGCGCAGTACATCAAGTTTTCAAACTGTGTTCCAGGGGGCGCTGTAGAGGCCCTGAACAACGCCCGGGTCCCAGCCTCTGTGGCGTCCTGATGGCCGCAGATTCCGACGTGTGTGCAAATTTTCAAGAGTTTTTGAGTATGTTAAGGCCCCCAAAAGTGCCCAGAAGGTTTAAAAAAAAAAAAAAAAAAAAAAAATTAAAGCTGCAAGCAGCGATGAACGGGCCCTCGCACCCGGGCTCACCGCCGACCGGTGGCTTTAGGAAAACAGCAAACGGTGGGCAGTATGCTTTTAATACAGTAAATATATGAGAAATATGTCATAAGTCATTTAAATGTGCCAAACTTCCCATTGGCAGCTGGTGGCGCTATGCCTATAAATGGCATGTAGATGTGTTCAGGCCAGCACTATTATCAAACATATGAAGTTTGGTGCAGATTGACCTTGGTATGTTTGAGTTAGTGAAAGATATGATATATCCTGGTGTCAACAGGTGGCGCTATGATAATATCTGAATATTGGCCTTTAGGTGTCTTCAGGCCAGGACTCTTACCAAACCTCTGAAGTTTGAGGCAGATCAGACATTTTATGGCTGAGTTATTACACCTATGTCCATGGCAAAACAACAAACTTTGTCAGGCCGCCACGGACACGCCCTTTACTGAAACTCAAGATCTTCACAATTTAACATCTCTAAGGCCTCTAGATCAGACTGACTAAATATAATGTTGATTTCATTAAATGTCTAGGAGGAGTTTGCTATAAACCTAATCCCCTGCAAGGACTTCAGATAATGCCAACTGTGAACCAAATGTGAACATTTTCCCTATATTCTGATGATGATGATAAGAACATGTAATTCATGATGATAACAAAATGTTATTATTGCTTGCATTACATTCACCACTTCTGCTTAAATCGTTACCCATCTGTACAATTTGTATGTGGATATTGCTTTGCTGGTGACTCCTGTTATAAGACATCACTCTTAAGCGCTACATAACTAAGAATCAATAAGGAAAACGGTGCACAGTTGGCAAATGCATTCACAGTAACCCTCTGCTAGTTTGGATTTTAAGTTTACTGAATTGAAAGGGTTACACTTTAAAATCAACACAGAGACACATACACACAATATATAAAATGTTGCCATCCAGTTTCATTTGTTAACATTAACTATATTAGTTAACATGAACAATAATTAAATAGCATTTATTAATGTTAATTAATATTAAGCTAAAAAAAAAGTATTCATATATTGTTTAAAGGTAAATTAGTATCTTTTAGTTTATGTACTGTGAATTAACATGAACATGAACACAGTTCATGTGGGTGTACAGCAATACACAAAGTGCTCTATAAACGCTTAATTCTTTCAAAATATCTTTAAAAATCAAGTTGAGTGTTTTAATGGGGCGATATATATATAACTGATCTTAAAATGATGGTTTTCGGATGTTTTGAACAGATAACAGCAAAGTTTGTTTTGTTGTCAAAGTTTGTCTTGAAATTTTTAATTATTATAATTTTATATTCAATAAATAACACTATGAAAATATTGTCTACAATGAAGATAAATCACTCATGCTTAAAAGTTGTATTTTTCTTAATCTTTTGCTATGTGACTGAATAGGACAAGTTCATGGTACAGTTCAGTAAAAATAAATAAAAAACAACAACTGCAAAATACAAACAATGAAAGATTTAATGACCCTTTATATTTTCTCAAAATATCAGACATATTTATGTCGATTACGCTACAGCAATGTGCATCTTCCTCAAAGATGGTCTTAAGCAAAACAGCATGTTCCACTGGTCTCTCTCCCTTACACCCCTCCCCCCTTCAGTCACTCTTCAGTGACTCAATGGTGACTGAACACAGACAGGCACAGGCAGAGTGACAGCAGGTTTCTAATTTCTTTTTTTAATTTTCTTTAATTCATAGAAGCTTGTATAAAATTGATATTTACACAACTTGCTCAGAATGATAAGATCTCTGTGTGAAAAAAGTTGTAAAGAGTTTGGATGCTGCACTTTAAAGATATAAAAAAAATTACGGTTATGTTTTTTACTACATCTTTAAAAAATCACCACGTCAACACCGTTCAAGATATCCCAAATTCGCTCGCAATTTAACATCTTCAGAATCTTCTCTTCATGTTAAAAAAGTTTGGTGTGAATACCTTATTTTTCTTAGAAGGAGTGTGAATTTGTTTACAGCCTGATTTTTCCAAAAATCCACATTCAAATCAAAATAGCCGGCTTCCTGTTGGTCTTAGCTAATGAGTTTGATTTAGAAAGTTGTCCAGATTGATGAGAACAATATATGTACAGAGTTTGGTGACTGTAGGAAAAACTAACCCCCCAACTTTTGTCAAAAGATGGCGCTATAGAGTGCCTGCTCCACGCCCATTTATGACCTTTTGCCAGTGTCTAACTATCATTAATATTGACGTGTGTGTTGAGTTTCATGAAATTCTAAGCATGTTATCTGCCTCGAAAAGACAGGAATCAAATTTTAAAGTTTGACACGTTGCCATGGCAACAGCATTTGATTTATCATCGACCCCTTTACATATTCTCATCGGCCGTGTTTTGACATTATTTTGATGAAGTTTGAAGAAAATCAAGTAAAATTAAGAGGCTGATTTCAAAGGATTTTGAAAATGACACGCTTCCTGCTGCCAGTTGGTGGCGCTATAACTTTGACTCATAATAGTCACATTTATGGAATCGGCATCATACAACGAACAAACTGGTGAAGTTTTATAAGAATCAAGCAATGTGTGCAACAGTAATTAGACACTTCCTGTTTCTCATTTCTCGCCATAACTTTGTCGCCTTGCCACGGCCAAACCGTTCGAGATATCAAAAATCCCCTCGCAATTTAGCGTCCCCAATGTCTTGAGATCATGCTGACCGAGTTTGGTGACAATCCTATGGAAACCCTGGGAGGAGTACGTTAAATTCCAGAGCATGCGCTTTTTAAACAGCCCTAAATATCTCACTTCCTGTTGCGTTCAGCCCATGACATAGAGTACAAAAGTTGTTTGGCTCAGTGAGATCTATATGTGTACCGAGTTTCATATCAATACGTGCAAGTATGTGTGCGCAGTACATCAAGTTTTCAAACTGTGTTCCAGGGGGCGCTGTAGAGGCCCTGAACCACGCCCGGGTCCCAGCCTCTGTGGCGTCCTGATGGCCGCAGATTCCGATGTGTGTGCAAATTTTCAAGAGTTTTTGAGTATGTTAAGGCCCCCAAAAGTGCCCAGAAGGTTTAAAAAAAAAAAAAAAATAAAAAAAATAAGAACCCTTAGAAGAACAATAGGGCCTTCGCCCTTTTGGGCTCGGGCCCTAATAAACGGAGCAGATTCAATAGGGTCCTCACACCATCGGTGCTCGGGCCCTAATTAAAGCTGCGAGCAGCGATGAACGGGCCCTCGCACCCGGGCTCACCGCCGACCGGTGGCTTCAGGAAAACAGCAAACGGTGGGCAGTATGCTTTTAATACAGTAAATGTAGGAGAAATATGTCAAAGTCACTTAAATGTGCCAAACTTGCCGCTGCCAGCTGGTGGCGCTATGCCTATAACTGATTATTGGCATGTAGATGTGTTCAGGCCAGCACTATTATCAAACATATGAAGTTTGGTGCAGATTGACCTTGGTATGTTTGAGTTAGTGAAATATATGATATATCCTGCTGCCAACAGGTGGCGCTATGATAATATCTGAATATTGGTCTTTAGGTGTCTTCAGGCCAGGACTCTTACCAAACCTGTGAATTTTGTGGCAGATCAGACATTTTCAGGTTAAGTTATAACCACTTCTATGTCTATGCAGAAACATCAAACTTTGTCAGGCCACCACGGACATGCCCTTTAATGAAAACTCAAGATCTTCACAATTTAACATCTCTAAGGCCTCAAGATCAGACTGACCAAATATAATGTTGATTTAACTAAATGCAATCAATGCAAGGACTTCAGATAAATGCCAACTGTGAACCAGTATGCTACAAATGATGATAAGAACATGATTCATGATGATAGCAAAATGTTATTATTGCTTGCTTTACGTCCACCACTTCTGCTTAAATGTCATTGTTACCTATCTGTACAATTTTTGTGTGGATATTGCTTTGCTGGTGACTCCTGTTATAAGACATCACTCTTAAGTGCTACATAACTAAGAATCAATAAGGAAGACGGTGCCCAGTTGGCACATGCATTCACAGTAACCCTCTGCTAGTTTGGATTTTAAGTTTACAGAATTGAAAGGGTTACACTTTAAAATCAACACACAGACACATACACACAAAATATAAAATGTTGCCATCCAGTTTCATTTGTTAAAATTAACTATATTAGTTAACATGACCAATAAATAAATAGCATTTATTAATGTTAATTAATATTAAGCTAAAAAAAGTATTCATATAAAGTTTATGTACTGTGAATTAACATGAACATGAACACAGTTCATGTGGGTGTACAGCAATACACAATAAAGTGCTCTATAAACGCTTCATTCTTTCAAAATATCTTTAAAAATCAAGTTGAGTATTTTAACGGGGTGATACATATATATAACTGATCTTAAAATTATGGTTTTCAGATGTTTTGAAGAGATAACAGTAATGTTTGTTTTGTTGTCAAAGTTTGTCTTAATTTTTTATTATTATGATTTTATATTCAATAAATAACACTATGTAAATATTGTCTATCAATGAAGATAAATTGATCATGCTAAAAAGTTGTATTTTTTTAAATCTTTTGCTATGTGACTGAATAGGACAAGTTCATGGTACAGTTAAGTAAAAAATAAATAAAAAACAACAACTGCAAAATACGAACAATGAAAGACTTAGTGACCCTTTATATTTTCTCAAAATATCAGACTCTCAAAGATCAGACATATTTATGTAATTACACTACATACAGTATGTGCATTTTGTTCAAAGATGGTCTGTAGAATGGCTCTCTACTCTGTCACCCTCTCTGCCTCTCACCCCTCCCCCCTGCAATAATGAGCTTCTCTGTGCCTGACTGAACGCACACACATACTGTAGAGACATTCACCAGAGTGACAGCAGGTTTCTGAGTTCTTTTTTAAATTTTCTTTAATTCATAGAAGCTTGTATACATTTTTTTATTTGCAGCACTTGCTCAGAATGATTAGATCTCTGTGTGAAAAAAGTTTTAAAGAGTTTGGATGCTGCACTTTAAAGATATAAAAATATTTTTTACTATATCTTTAAAAAATCACCACGTCCACACCGTTCAAGTTATCCAAAATCTGCTCGCAATTTAACATCTTCAGAATATTCTCTTCATGTTAAAAAAGTTTGGTGTGAACAGCTGGTTGTTCTTAGAAGTAGTGTGCATTTGTTTACAGCCTGATTTTTCCAAAAATCCACATTCAAATCAAAATAGCCGGCTTCCTGTTGGTCTCAGCTTATGAGTTTGATTTAGAAAGTTGTCCAAAATGATGTGATTAATATATGTACAGAGTTTGGTGACTGTTGGAAAAACTAACCCCCCAACTTTTGTCAAAAGATGGCGCTATAGAGTGCCTGCTCCACGCCCATTTATGACCTTTTGCCAGTGTCTAACTATCATAAATATTGATGTGTGTGTTGAGTTTCATGAAATTCTAAGCATGTTAACTGCCTCGAAAAGACAGGAATCTAATTTTAAAGTTTGACATGTTGCCATGGCAACAGCATTCGATTTATCATCGACCCCTTTACATATTCTTATCGGCCGTGTTTTGACATGATTTTGATGAAGTTTAAAGAAAATCGAGTAAAATTAAGAGGCTGATTTCAAAGCATTTTGAAAATGACACACTTCCTGCTGCCAGTTGGTGGCGCTATAACTTTGACTCATAATAGTCACATTTATGGAATCGGCATCATACAACGAACAAACTAGTGAAGTTTGATCAGAATCAGGCAATGTGGTCAACAGTTATTAGACACTTCCTGTTTCTCATTTCTCGGCATAACTTTGTCGCCTTGCCACGGCCAAACCGTTCGAGATATCAAAAATCTCCTCGCAATTTAGCGTCCCCAATGGCTTGAGATCATGCTGACCGAGTTTGGTGACAATCCCATGGAATTCCTGGGAGGAGTACGTTAAATTCCAGAGCATGCGCTTTTTAAACAGCCCTAAATATCTCACTTCCTGTCAGGTGGAGCCTATGACATAGAGTACAAAAGTTGTTTGGCTCAGTGAGATCTATATGTGTACCGAGTTTCATATCAATACGTGCAAGTATGTGTGCGCAGTACATCAAGTTTTCAAACTGTGTTCCAGGGGGCGCTGTAGAGGCCCTGAACCACGCCCGGGTCCCAGCCTCTGTGGCGTCCTGATGGCCGCAGATTCCGACGTGTGTGCAAATTTTCAAGAGTTTTTGAGTATGTTAAGGCCCCCAAAAGTGCCCGGAAGGTGTAAAAAAATAAAAAAAATAAAAAAAAAAATAAGAACCCTTAGAAGAACAATAGGGCCTTCGCCCTTTTGGGCTCGGGCCCTAATTAAAGCTGCAAGCAGCGTTGACCGGGCCCTCGCCGTCTGGCAGTCGCCATCCCGATAGCATCAGGAAAACGGTGCCCAGTTGGCACATGCATTCACAGTAACCCTTTGGACTAACCCTAACTGTCTCTCCTCCTGTCTGACTCTTTCTCTTACCACCCATCCCACCTCCTTACACTCAGCCACTTACCACACAAACACACACATAGAGTGCAGAGCAGAGTGAGATCAGATTTGTTTTTTAATTTTCTTTAATTCGTGGAGTTTTGTATAATTATGAAATGAACTGTGTTTAATCAGAATGAATAGTTATTTGTATGAAAAAAGTTTCAAAGAGTTAGGATGCTGCACTTTAAATATATAATAAATCATTGAAAATTGAAAATGGAAAATAAAATTCTAGGCACGCTATCTGCCTCAAAAACACAGGAAACAAATATTTGAATGTATTTTGTATTTTTATTTATTTGCCATGGCAACAGCATTTGATGCATCAGGGACGCCTTTACAGACTCTCATCGGCCGTGTTTTTACATCATTCTGATGAAGTTTGAAGAAAATCGAGTACAAATATATTGTTCGTTGTTCGTTCGTGTGTTAGTTCATTAACCAATGTTAACAAAAGAGACCCTATTTTAAATAGTTACCATGTTTTATGATCTACATCCATTTTTAAATATTATTTTAATGATCTATAAGCATCTGTGAAATAATTATAAACAAATATATTAAAAATAAATACATATTAACTTAGTTGATGTATTTGTTTCTCATTCTAATTAAGTGAACTGAGCAGTATAGTGTCATACTTATAAGATTTTTTATTCTATCAGTGAGATTGTATATATGTATATAAATCATATAATTTTTCCTTAAAAGATTAAAAAAAGATTTTAATGCTCTTTAAGCACCTATACAAAATAATTATGTAAAAGTACACTGACAGTACAGTCTATATCAACTGATTCTATGGATTATTTTCATTCTTATACACTGAGAATGAGCTAAATAGCATTAAAGGTCAAACGATTCCTTATCTTATGAGGACCTCTAGTGTTCATCCCTGGTATTAGAGCTTTAATCTGACAAATTTATGTGACACTTTTAATGTTTTTGGGGCCTCTGAGCATGATAACATTTTGAAACTACACGTATTTCCTAAGAATTTCTTGTTCTTTATATGTAAAAAGTTTTGATGAGTTAGAATAATGCAATTTAAAGATATATGAAAATAACTCTTCATCTTTTTTATTGTTACTTTCATAAATCACCACATCAACACCGTTCAAGATGTCCCAAAGCCGTTCACAATTTAACATCTTCAGTATCTTGGCATCATGTTGACAAAGTTTGGTGTGAACTGTCTGATTCTGCTATGAGTGATATGAATTTATTCACAGCTATATTTAAAAACACAGGAAACAAATGTTAAAGTTTGACATGTTGCCATGGCAACAGCATTTGATGTATCAAGGACCCCTTCACAGATTCTCATCGGCCGTGTTTTGATATTATTCTGATGAAGTTTGAAGCAAATTGAGTAAAATTAAGAGGTTGATTTAAAAGCGTTTTGCAAGCAACACACTTCCTGCTGCCAGTTGGTGGCGCTATAACTTTGACTCATAATAGTCACATCTCTGTGATCGGTATCATACGACGAACAAACTGCTTAAGTTTGGTCAAAATCAGATAAAGTGTGTCAAAATTATTAGACATTTCCTGTTTCTCATTTCTCGCCATAATTTGTCGCCCTGCCACGGCCAAACCGTTCGAGATACCAAAAATCCCCTGGCAATTTTGCATTCCCAATATCTTGAGATCATGCTGACCGAGTTTGGTGGCCATCGGTGGAAAGGTCTAGGAGGAGTATTTCAAATTCCACAGCTTGATTTTTCCAAAAATCCATATTTAAATAAAAATAGCTGACTTCCTGTTGGTCGTAGCTAATGGGTGTAAATTAGAAAGTTGTCCGGCTTGATGAGTCCAATATATGTACCGAGTTTGGTGACTGTAGGACAAAGTAACCCCCCAACTTTTGTCAAAAGGTGGCGCTATGGAGCGCCTGCTCCACGCCCATTTATGGGCTTTTATCAGTGTTTAACTGTCATTAATACAGATGTGTGTGTTGAGTTTCATGAAATTCTAAGCATTTTAAGTGGCTCAAAAACACAAAAAACTAAAGTTAAAGTTTGACACGTTGCCATGGCAACATGATAAAAGTTATGGATAACGCCCTTCACAGATTCTTATCGGTCGTGTTTTGACATTATTGGGATGAAGTTTGAAGCAAATTGAGTAAAATTAAGAGGCTGAGTTTAAAGCGTTTCAAAAACGTCACGCTTTCTGCTGCCAGTTGGTGGCGCTATAACTTTGACTCATAATAGTCACATCTCTGTGATCGGCATCAGATGATGAACAAACTGCTGAAGTTTGGTTAAAATCAGACAAAGTATGTCAAAGTTATTAGGCACTTCCTGTTTCTCATTTCTCGCCATAAATTTGTCGCCCCGTCACGGTCAAACCGTTCGAGATATCAAAAATCCCCTGGCAATTTTGCGTCCCCAATGTCTTGAGATCATGCTGACCGAGTTTGGTGGCCATCGGTGGAAAGGCCTAGTAGGAGTATTTCAAATTCCATTGCATGCACTTTTTAGACATCCCTGAATAGCCGACTTCCTGTTTGGCGAAGCACGGACTATGAGTGTGAAATTTGTTCGGCCCGATGAGGTCTATATGTGTATGAATTTTGGTGACTGTAGGTCAACCGTTGTGCGCTCCAGAGCCCTTCAAAAGTCGCAATTTTTAACGCTGTGCCATGCCCCCCCCAGGTGACCCCCCCATGTCAAAGTCTGTCCGGCCCTGATGGCCGCAGGTTCCAATGTGTGTGCAAAGTTTCAAGAGTTTTCGTGTATGTTAAGGCCCCCGAAATCCCCCAAAACATTGAAAAAAAAATAATAATAATAATAATAATTAAAGCTGCAAGCAGCGATGAACGGGCCCTCGCACCCGGGCTCACCGCCGACCGGTGGCTTTAGGAAAACAGCAAACGGTGGGCAGTATGCTTTTAATACAGTAAATATATGAGAAATATGTCATAAGTCATTTAAATGTGCCAAACTTCCCATTGGCAGCTGGTGGCGCTATGCCTATAAATGGCATGTAGATGTGTTCAGGCCAGCACTATTATCAAACATATGAAGTTTGGTGCAGATTGACCTTGGTATGTTTGAGTTAGTGAAAGATAAGATATATCCTGGTGTCAACAGGTGGCGCTATGATAATATCTGAATATTGGCCTTTAGGTGTCTTCAGGCCAGGACTCTTACCAAACCTCTGAAGTTTGAGGCAGATCAGACATTTTATGGCTGAGTTATTACACCTATGTCCATGGCAAAACATCAAACTTTGTCAGGCCGCCACGGACACGCCCTTTACTGAAACTCAAGATCTTCACAATTTAACATCTCTAAGGCCTCTAGATCAGACTGACCAAATATAATGTTGATTTCATTAAATGTCTAGGAGGAGTTTGCTATAAACCTAATCCCCTGCAAGGACTTCAGATAATGCCAACTGTGAACCAAATGTGAACATTTTCCCTATATTCTGATGATGATGATAAGAACATGTAATTCATGATGATAACAAAATGTTATTATTGCTTGCATTACATTCACCACTTCTGCTTAAATCGTTACCTATCTGTACAATTTGTATGTGGATATTGCTTTGCTGGTGACTCCTGTTATAAGACATCACTCTTAAGCGCTACATAACTAAGAATCAATAAGGAAAACGGTGCACAGTTGGCAAATGCATTCACAGTAACCCTCTGCTAGTTTGGATTTTAAGTTTACTGAATTGAAAGGGTTACACTTTAAAATCAACACAGAGACACATACACACAATATATAAAATGTTGCCATCCAGTTTCATTTGTTAACATTAACTATATTAGTTAACATGAACAATAATTAAATAGCATTTATTAATGTTAATTAATATTAAGCTAAAAAAAAGTATTCATATATTGTTTAAAGGTAAATTAGTTTATGTACTGTGAATTAACATGAACATGAACACAGTTCATGTGGGTGTACAGCAATACACAAAGTGCTCTATAAACGCTTAATTCTTTCAAAATATCTTTAAAAATCAAGTTGAGTGTTTTAATGGGGCGATATATATATAACTGATCTTAAAATGATGGTTTTCGGATGTTTTGAACAGATAACAGCAAAGTTTGTTTTGTTGTCAAAGTTTGTCTTGAAATTTTTAATTATTATAATTTTATATTCAATAAATAACACTATGAAAATATTGTCTACAATGAAGATTATTCACTCATGCTTAAAAGTTGTATTTTTCTTAATCTTTTGCTATGTGACTGAATAGGACAAGTTCATGGTACAGTTCAGTAAAAATAAATAAAAAACAACAACTGCAAAATACAAACAATGAAAGATTTAATGACCCTTTATATTTTCTCAAAATATCAGACATATTTATGTCGATTACGCTACAGCAATGTGCATCTTCCTCAAAGATGGTCTTAAGCAAAACAGCATGTTCCACTGGTCTCTCTCCCTTACACCCCTCCCCCCTTCAGTCACTCTTCAGTGACTCAATGGTGACTGAACACAGACAGGCACAGGCAGAGTGACAGCAGGTTTCTAATTTCTTTTTTTAATTTTCTTTAATTCATAGAAGCTTGTATAAAATTGATATTTACACCACTTGCTCAGAATGATAAGATCTCTGTGTGAAAAAAGTTGTAAAGAGTTTGGATGCTGCACTTTAAAGATATAAAAAAAATTAGGGTTATGTTTTTTACTACATCTTTAAAAAATCACCACGTCAACACCGTTCAAGATATCCCAAATTTGCTCGCAATTTAACATCTTCAGAATCTTCTCTTCATGTTAAAAAAGTTTGGTGTGAATACCTTATTTTTCTTAGAAGGAGTGTGAATTTGTTTACAGCCTGATTTTTCCAAAAATCCACATTCAAATCAAAATAGCCGGCTTCCTGTTGGTCTTAGCTAATGAGTTTGATTTAGAAAGTTGTCCAGATTGATGAGAACAATATATGTACAGAGTTTGGTGACTGTAGGAAAAACTAACCCCCCAACTTTTGTCAAAAGATGGCGCTATAGAGTGCCTGCTCCACGC
The DNA here is from genome assembly GCF_049309525.1 of Garra rufa. Taxonomy (NCBI): domain Eukaryota; kingdom Metazoa; phylum Chordata; class Actinopteri; order Cypriniformes; family Cyprinidae; genus Garra; species Garra rufa. The sequence continues at coordinate 100,855 of NW_027394293.1, forward strand.
CCATTTATGACCTTTTGCCAGTGTCTAACTATCATTAATATTGACGTGTGTGTTGAGTTTCATGAAATTCTAAGCATGTTATCTGCCTCGAAAAGACAGGAATCAAATTTTAAAGTTTGACACGTTGCCATGGCAACAGCATTTGATTTATCATCGACCCCTTTACATATTCTCATCGGCCGTGTTTTGACATTATTTTGATGAAGTTTGAAGAAAATCAAGTAAAATTAAGAGGCTGATTTCAAAGGATTTTGAAAATGACACGCTTCCTGCTGCCAGTTGGTGGCGCTATAACTTTGACTCATAATAGTCACATTTATGGAATCGGCATCATACAACGAACAAACTGGTGAAGTTTCATAAGAATCAAGCAATGTGTGCAACAGTAATTAGACACTTCCTGTTTCTCATTTCTCGCCATAACTTTGTCGCCTTGCCACGGCCAAACCGTTCGAGATATCAAAAATCTCCTCGCAATTTAGCGTCCCCAATGTCTTGAGATCATGCTGGCCGAGTTTGGTGACAATCCTATGGAAACCCTGGGAGGAGTACGTTAAATTCCAGAGCATGCGCTTTTTAAACAGCCCTAAATATCTCACTTCCTGTTGCGTTCAGCCCATGACATAGAGTACAAAAGTTGTTTGGCTCAGTGAGATCTATATGTGTACCGAGTTTCATATCAATACGTGCAAGTATGTGTGCGCAGTACATCAAGTTTTCAAACTGTGTTCTAGGGGGCGCTGTAGAGGCCCTGAACCACGCCCGGGTCCCAGCCTCTGTGGCGTCCTGATGGCCGCAGATTCCGACGTGTGTGCAAATTTTCAAGAGTTTTTGAGTATGTTAAGGCCCCCAAAAGTGCCCAGAAGGTTTAAAAAAAAAAAAAAAAAAAAAAAAATAAGAACCCTTAGAAGAACAATAGGGCCTTCGCCCTTTTGGGCTCGGGCCCTAATAATAATAATAATAATAATAATAATAATCCTTAGAAAAACAATAGGGCCTTCGCCCTTTTGGGCTCGGGCCCTAATTAAAGCTGCAAGCAGCGATGAACGGGCCCTCGCACCCGGGCTCACCGCCGACCGGTGGCTTTAGGAAAACAGCAAATGGTGGGTAGTATGCTTTTAATACATTGAAAATAGGAGAAATATGTCAAAGTCACTTAAATGTGCCAAATTTCCTGCTGCCAGCTGGTGGCGCTATGCATATAACTGATTATTGGCATGTAGATGTGTTCAGGCCACCACTTTCATCAAACATATGAAGTTTGGTGCAGATTGACCTTGGTATGTTTGAGTTAGTGAAAGATATGATATATCCTGCTGCCAACAGGTGGCGCTATGATAATATCTGAATATTGGCCTTTAGGTGTCTTCAGGCTAGGACTCTTACCAAACCTGTGAAGTTTGAGGCAGATCGGACATTTTATGGCTGAGTTATAACAACTTCTATGTCCATGGCGAAACATCAAACTTTGTCAGGCCGCCACAGACACGCCCTTTAACGAAAACTCAAGATCTTCGCAATTTAACATCTTTAAGGCCTCTAGATCAGAATGACCAAATATAATGTTAATATCATTAAATCTCTAAGAGGAGTTTGATACAAGTCATTTCCTGTTGCCAACAGGTGGCGCTGTGATTATAATAGAATGTTGGCCTTGAGATGTGTTCAGGCCAGGACTCTTTTCGAATATGTGAAGTTTGAGGCAAATCGGACATTTTATGGCTGAGTTATAACAAGTTTTATATCCATGGCGAGACCTCGAAATTTGTCAGGCCGCCACGGACACGCCCTTTACCGAAAACTCAAGATCTTTACAATTTAACATCGCTAAGGCCTTTATATTAGACTGACCGATTTTGGAGTTGATCTGTATAAATCTCTAGGAGGAGTTGGTTGTAGAGTACAGCATGACACTTCCTGTTGCCTGCAGGTGGCGCTATGACTATAACTGAATATGGGCATGTAGATGTCTTCAGGTCAGGAGTGTTATCACACATGTGAAGTTTGGGACAGATCGGACATTTTATGCCTAAGTTATAGCAACTTCCTTTTTCACGGCGAAACATCGAAATTTGTGAGGCCACCACGGACACGCCCTCCGATGAAAACTCTAGATCTTCACAATTTAACGTCACAAAGGGCTTTAGATTAGACTCACCAAATTTGGTGTTGATCGGAATAAATCTCTAGGAGGAGTTCGTTCAAGTATGACACCTGAAAATGGCAAAAATGACACAAATTTTGCTGAGAAAATTAATAATAACCGACTTCCTGTTGGGTTTCGGATTTTATCTCAAGAGGCTTTTTTGTAGGTATTGGTGTGTTACATGTGTGTACCGATTTTTGTGCATGTACGATAATCACAGCTGAATGCGCACACCGCGGAACGTGTAAAGGTGGCGCTATTGAGCCATTTTGCCACACCCATTTCTGCAACCCATATCAGACGTCCATTTTCGCCAGGTCTGATGTGTGTGCAAAGTTTCGTTAGTTTTCGGGTATGTTTAGGCCCTCAAAAATGCGATTCATTCCGGATAAGAAGAATAATAATAATAATTAAAGCTGCAAGCAGCGATGAACGGGCCCTCGCACCCGGGCTCACCGCCGACCGGTGGCTTTAGGAAAACAGCAAACGGTGGGCAGTATGCTTTTAATACAGTAAATGTAGGAAAAATAGATCAAAGTCACTTAAATGTGCCAAACTTCCTGCTGCCAGCTGGTGGCGCTATGCCTATAACTGATTATTGGCATGTAGATGTGTTCAGGCCAGCACTTTCATCAAACATATGAAGTTTGGTGCAGATTGACCTTGGTATATTTGAGTTAGTGCAAGATATGAAATATCCTACTGCCAATGGGTGGCGCTATAATAATATCTGTATATTGGCCTTTAGATGTCTTCAGGCCAGGACTTTTACCAAACATGTGAAGTTTGAGGCAGATCGGACATTTTATGGCTGAGTTATAACAACTTCTATGTCCATGGCGAAACATCAAACTTTGTCACGCCGCCACGGACAAGCCCTTTAACGAAAACTCAAGATCTTCGCAATTTAACATCTCTAAGGCCTCTAGATCAGACTGACCAAATATAATGTTGATATCATTAAATCTCTAGGAGGAGTTTGATACAAGTCATTTCCTGTTGCCAACAGGTGGCGCTGTGATTATAATAGAATATTGGCCTTCAGATGTGTCCAGGCCAGGACTCTTATCGAATATGTGAAGTTTGAGGCAAATCGGACATTTTATGGCTGAGTTATAACAAGTTTTATATCCATGGCGAGACCTCAAAATTTGTCAGGCCGCCACGGACACGCCCTTTACCGAAAACTCAAGATCTTCACAATTTAACATCACTAAGGCCTTTATATTAGACTGACCGATTTTGGTGTTGATCTGTATAAATCTCTAGGAGGAGTTGGTTGTAGAGTACAGCATGACACTTCCTGTTGCCAGCAGGTGGCGCTATGACTATAACTGAATATGGATATGTAGATGTCATCAGGTCAGGAGTGTTATCACACATGTGAAGTTTGGGACAGATCGGACATTTTATGTCTCAGTTATAGCAACTTCCTTTTTCATGGCGAAACATCGAAATTTGCGAGGCCGCCACGGACACGCCCTCCGATGAAAACTCTAGATCTTCACAATTTAATGTCACAAAGGGCTTTAGATTAGACTCACCAAATTTGCTGTTGATCGGAGTAAATCTCTAGGAGGAGTTCGTTCAAGTACGACGCCTGAAAATGGCAAAAATGACACAAATTTTGCTAAGAAAATTAATAATAACCGACTTCCTGTTGGGTTTCGGATTTTGTCCCAGGAGGCTTTTTTGTAGGTATTGGTGAGTTACATGTGTGTACCGATTTTCATGCATGTACGTGAATCATAGCTGAAAGCGCACACCGCGGAACGTGTAAAGGTGGCGCTATCGAGCCGTTTTGCCACACCCATCTCTGAAACCCATATCAGACATCCATTTTCGCCAGGTTTGATGTGTGTGCAAAGTTTCATGAGTTTTCGGGTATGTTTAGGCCCTCAAAAATGCGATTCATTCCGGAGAAGAAGAATAATAATAATTAAAGCTGCAAGCAGCGATGATCGGGCCCTCGCACCCGGGCTCACCGCCGACCGGTGGCTTTAGGAAAACAGCAAATGGGGGGTAGTATGCTTTTAATACATTAAAAATAGGAGAAATATGTCAAAGTCACTTAAATGTGCCAAATTTTCTGCTGCCAGCTGGTGGCGCTATGCATATAACTGATTATTGGCATGTAGATGTGTTCAGGCCACCACTTTCATCAAACATATGAAGTTTGGTGCAGATTGACCTTGGTATGTTTGAGTTAATGAAAGATATGATATATCCTGCTGCCAACAGGTGGCGCTATGATAATATCTGAATATTGGCCTTTAGGTGTCTTCAGGCCAGGACTCTTACCAAACCTGTGAAGTTTGAGGCAGATCGGACATTTTATGGCTGAGTTATAACAACTTCTATGTCCATGGCGAAACATCAAACTTTGTCAGGCCGCCACAGACACGCCCTTTAACGAAAACTCAAGATCTTCGCAATTTACCATCTTTAAGGCCTCTAGATCAGAATGATCAAATATAATGTTAATATCATTAAATCTCTAAGAGGAGTTTGATACAAGTCATTTCCTGTTGCCAACAGGTGGCGCTGTGATTATAATAGAATGTTGGCCTTGAGATGTGTTCAGGCCAGGACTCTTATCGAATATGTGAAGTTTGAGGCAAATCGGACATTTTATGGCTGAGTTATAACAAGTTTTATATCCATGGCGAGACCTCAAAATTTGTCAGGCCGCCACGGACACGCCCTTTACCGAAAACTCAAGATCTTTACAATTTAACATCGCTAAGGACTTTATATTAGACTGACCGATTTTGGAGTTGATCTGTATAAATCTCTAGGAGGAGTTGGTTGTAGAGTACAGCATGACACTTCCTGTTGCCTGCAGGTGGCGCTATGACTATAACTGAATATGGGCATGTAGATGTCTTCAGGTCAGGAGTGTTATCACACATGTGAAGTTTGGGACAGATCGGACATTTTATGCCTAAGTTATAGCAACTTCCTTTTTCATGGCGAAACATCGAAATTTGTGAGGCCGCCACGGACACGCCCTCCGATGAAAACTCTAGATCTTCACAATTTAACGTCACAAAGGGCTTTAGATTAGACTCACCAAATTTGGTGTTGATCGGAATAAATCTCTAGGAGGAGTTCGTTCAAGTATGACACCTGAAAATGGCAAAAATGACACAAATTTTGCTGAGAAAATAAATAATAACCGACTTCCTGTTGGGTTTCGGATTTTATCTCAAGAGGCTTTTTTGTAGGTATTGGACCCTATTTTAAATAGTTACCATGTTTTATGGTCTACAAGCATTTTTAAATATTATTTTAATAGTCTATAAGCATCTGTGAAATAATTATAAACAAATATATTGAAAATAAATACATATTAACTTAGTTGACTTTTTGGCCTTTTTGTATTTGTTTCTCATTCTAATTAAGTGAACTGAGCAGTATAGTGTCATACTTATAAGATACTTTGTTCTATCAGTGAGAGTGTATATATGTATTTAAATCACATAATTTTTCCTTAAAAGATAAAAAAAAATATTTTAATGCTCTTTAAGCACCTATACAAAATAATTATGTAAAATTACACTGACAGTACAGTACATATCAACTGATTCTATGGATTATTTTCATTCTTATACACTGACAATGAGCTAAATAGCATTAGAGGTCAAACGATTCCTTATCTTATGAGGACCTCTAGTGTTCATCCCTGGTATTAGAGCTTTAATCTGACGAATTTATTTGACACTTTTAATGTTTTTGGGGCCTCTGAGCATGATAACATTTTGAAACTACACGTATTTCCTAAGAATTTCTTGGTC